>NC_043002.1:106199113-106201964 GCF_006345805.1 Octopus sinensis
TCTGTCTCTCTCTATTCCTTTCTCTCTCTCTCTCTCACTCGCTTTATCTATCTATCTGTGTCAATTTCTCCCTCTCTCTGTCTGTCTGTCTGTCTCTCTCTCTCTCTCTATCTATCTATCCATTTATTTATATATTTATTTATCTATATATATATATCTGTCTAACTATCTGTCTATCCATCTATCTATCTATCTATCTATCTATCTATCTATCTATCTATCTATTTATCTATCTATCATCTATCTATCTATCTATCTATCTATCTATCTATCTATCTATCTATCTATCTATCTATCTATCATTCTATCTATCTATCTATCTATCTATCTATCTATCTATCTATCTATCTATCTATCTATCTATCTATCTATCTATCTATCTATCTATCTATCTATCTGTCGATTTATCTATATTCCAGTCTATCTATCTTGAAAAAAAAAAAGAAGCAATAAATTTTTATTTTAACTTTTTAATTCCTCATTTATTTCAAGATTTGACATTATCATTTGCAAAGTCAAACTCAAACTCAATCTCAACTCAAACTCAAAGTGAAAACTCAATCTCAACTCAAAACTGCAAATTTGTTTTCCAACTCTATTTCAACTTCCTTCATCGGTAAATAAATGAAGAGATACACTTTAAAAGTAATTGAGACCATTCTTTACCTGAAGAAAGCCATCCTCTAAACAGTTCTTGTTCTTGGAACCACCATTCCTGAGCCAACAGAGTCTCTCTCAAACCTATATATTCTATCTTGGATCTTTTGGGGGTTTTTTTCCATGATTTTCTTGATTATTATTTTGTTTTTTCTGTTTCTATGAATTTTGGTATCTGGCATTGTTTTTGCTGTTTTCATTTCCTCACTTCTTCTATATATGTCATGTGGGTTGTTTATATTGTCAACATCATTATTTTATCACACTAACTTACCATTTCCTTATATGGATGTATACATGGATGCTCACTTCACACACACACAAATACATACGCACACATGCATGTGCCAACGTACACACATGCATTGAGGTATATATGTATATAGGGCATAATTTAAATTGAAGAAATCATTTATGCACTGGATGCATATGTAAATATAGTGAGACAACAAAGGCATAGCTGTGTGTGTGTGTATGTGTACATACATACATAGACACACACACACAAATATATAAATCTCTTTATATATATATATATGTATGCATGTATATATATATGTATATATGTATGCATATATATGTATATATATATATATGTATATCTATATATGTATATATGTACGTATATATGTATATATGCATATATATAATATATATATATATATATATATATATGTATGTATATATGTATGAATGCATGTATATATGTATGTATATGTACGTATGTATGTATATGTATATATGTATATGTATATATGTATATATACATGTATGTATATATGCATATACATGTATTTATGTATGTATGTGCACATATATGTATATATTTATATTTATGTGCAAATATGTATTTATATATATATGTGTGTGTGTGAGTGTATGTGTGTGTGTGTGTGTGTGTGTATATATATGGGATTTACAGAAACCAGATATTTGAAAGTGAATCAAAAGAAATAGTATAATGAAAATGCAGACAATGTCAAAGAGGTGGCAGGTTTATCTATTAATGAAGTGTTTTATGAAACTGAAACATGAAAGTTAAAAACTACGAAATGTTGGATAAAATGTTGCACGTGAGTAACAGTTCGTAGGAACTGTGTATATATATAAGTATATATATATGTGTCAAAAGTTAAACATCTACTGATGGACAAAACATATTGCTGGCAACAGGGTTAGAACTTGTGATATGTTGGGTGGTAGTTTTGATAACTGTGTCCCCTTGGCCAATTATGTTCTCTCAGAGGGAAATCTTATATATATATATATATATGTTTGTAGATAGCTAGATGAACTGGCAATTTATTGGTTATGATGAGTGTTCCAGTTGATCTTGGTAAAATTAGTGTGCAAGTGGCTGGTCATACAACAGACACGAATACTCTTAACGTAGTTCTCAGGGAGATTCAGTGTGACACAGAGTGTGACAAGGCTGAATCTTTGAAATACAGGTACTACTTGTTTTTGCCTAACTGAATGGACTGAAGCAATGTGAAATAAAGTGTCTTGCTCAAGGACACAACTTGCCACCAGGTGTCTAACTCATGTCCTTACAATCATGAGCTGAATAGCTTAACCACTATGTCACATCCCATCACACACACACACATGTACATATATATATATATATATATATTAATATATGCACACACCTTTACACACACACATAAATTATATGTATGTGTGTGTGTGTGTGTGTGTGTGTGTGTGTCAGAGATGCTGATGCAATATTATGTGACTCACTGACAGTGTGTAACACTTGCTCATGAGTTGCAGTTTCACTAAATAAAGTGGTTCTTCTTCGTGCTGACAAATAAAGCTGTAAAGGGGAAGACATAAAGTGTAGAATTTCTGATTTTTCTCCATGAAGAAGAGGAAAAAAAAAGAACCATCATACCTTTGTACCTGAAGGAAATAAACCAATGTGATTCTGACAGCTTCAGGTTAAGATAGATTTAACTTGTCAATGTTCCTGATTACATAGATGTACATAATTTCACATGCACACCCACATATGCATGCATGTATATAATGATTATACATGTGTGTGTGTGATTGTGTGTGTATGTGTGTTTGTATGTATATATATATATATATATAATATATATATATATATATATATACGTATACACACACAAATACATATATATATATATGTATATATATATGATATACATACATATATACATACACA
>NC_043002.1:106212064-106222064 GCF_006345805.1 Octopus sinensis
CTGGTGCAGCCTACTGGCTTGCCAGTCCTCAATCAAACTTTCCAACCCATGCCAGCATGGAAAACGGACGTTAAACAATGATATGTGTATATATATATATATATATATATATATATATATATCATCATCATCGTTTAACGTCCGTTTTCCATGCTAGCATGGGTTGGACGGTTCGACCGGGGATCTGGGAAGCCAGAAGGCTGCACCAGGCTCCGGTCTTATCTGGCAATGTTTCTACAGCTGGATGACCTTCCTAACGCCAACCACTCCGTGAGTGTAGTGGGTGCTTTTTACGTGCCACCTGCACTGGAGCCAGGCGAGGCTGGCATCGGCCACGGGCGGATTGGTGCATTTTACGTACCACCTGCACGGAAGCCAGTCGAGGCGGCACTGGCTTCGGCCATGATTTGGATGGTGCTTTTTACATGCCACCGACACGGAAGCCAGTCGAGGCGGCGCTGGCATCGGCCATGATTCGGATAGTGCTTTTTACGTATCTCCAGTCCAGGGGTCCTAGCATCTGCCAGGTGCCAGTCATAGGATTGGTTCAATTTCGATTTCGATTTCGATTTCACTTGCCCCAACAGGTCTTCGCAAACAAAGGGGGGGTAGGCATAGGTGCCTGTCGTCGGATGAGGTTCGATATCGACTTCGCTTGCCTCAACAGGTCTTTGTGTGTCCAAGGGAGGAACGGCATGCATAAATGGGCTGGACTCACTTGTCCTGCCTGGTCTTTTCACGCACAGCATATTTCCAAAGTTCTCGGTCGCAGGTCATTTCCTCAGTGAGACCTAAAGTTCGAAAGTCGTGCTTCACCACCTCGTCCCAGGTTTTCCTGGGTCTACCTCTTCCACGGGTTCCCTCCACTGCTAGGGATTGGCACTTTTTCACACACCTATCTTCATCCATTCTCGTCACATGACCATACCAGCGCAAACGTCTCTCTTGCACACCACAACTGATGCTCCTTAAGTCCAACATTTCTCTCAGGGTACTAACGCTCTGTCGAGCATACGCACTGACATTACACATCCATCGGAGCATACTGGCTTCATTTCTCGTGAGCTTACGCATGTCCTCAGCAGTCACGGCCCATGTTTCACTGCCATGTAGCATGGCTGTTCGTACACATGCATCATACAGTCTGCCTTTTACTCTGAGCGAGAGGCCTTTAGTCACCAGCAGAGGTAAGAGCTCCCTAAACTTTGCCCAGGCTATTCTTACTCTAGCCGTTACACTTTCAGTACACCCACCTCCAATACTGACTTGGTCACCAAGATAACGGAAGCTATCAACTACTTCTAGTTTTTCCCCCTGGAAATGACGGAAGTTGTTTTCTGCAGATTTTCAGAGGTTAATGCTCCCAAGCATCTGCCACATACAAAAACTATCTTCCCAGTTAGCCTTCCTTTGACATTGCTGCACCTCTTATGTGTCCATAGCTTACACTGGGTACATCTTATAGAGTTTCTACCTACACCTTTTCTGCAGATCGAGCAGGGCCATCTTCCTGAAGACATTTGTGGATTGTCTACCTTCCTACTTATTAGTACTTTGGTTTTAGCTAGGTTGACTCTAAGGCCCCTCGATTCTAGACCCTCCTTCCACACCTGGAACTTCTCCTCCAGTTCTGATAGTGACTCAGCGATTAGTGCAAGGTCGTCAGCATATAGGAGCTCCCAGGGGCATCCTGTCTTGAATTCCTCCGTTATTGCCTGGAGGACTATGATAAATAGGAGGGGACTGAGGACTGAACCTTGGTGGACCCCAACTATATATATATATATATAGAGAGAGAGAGATATATACACACACATACAAAAATACATATATATGTATGTATATATATATATATATATATATATATATATATATATGGTAGACGTTAAACTAGAGGATGATGATATATATAGATGGAAATATATATGTATACCATTGTGTATATATGTGTGTGTGTGTGTGTGGAAGAGGTAGACCCAGGAAGACATGGGACAAGGTGGTGAAGCATGATCTTGGAACATTGGGCCAACCACTCTGAGAGTGTAGTTGGTGCTTTTACATACCACCAGCACGAGGGCCAGTCAGGCAGTACTGGCATTAGCCTGGCTCGAATGGTGTTTTTTACATGCCACCTGCACAGGAGCCAGTCCAGTGGCACTAGCAATGAATGACCATGCTTGAATCGTGCTTTTTTTACATGCCACTGGCACAGGTGCCAGTCAGCAGCCATGACAACAATCATGCTCGAACGGTGCTTTTAACATTCCACTGGCACGGGTGCCAATCATGTGGTACTGTCATCGGCCACAACAGCAATTTCACTTGCCTCAACAGGTCTTCGCAAGCATAGCTTATTGTCCATATATATATATATATACATACATACATATATATATATAAGTTCAGCAAAATTTAGATTCAGATGAATATGGTATTTAAGTTAAAGGCACCAGAATTTGGTATGGTATTATCCATATAAATCAAATGGGGTGCTTATACTCAAAATAAGCAACAAGGATATCCAAATGTAGTGTAGTACAATCGTTTCATGCTACTTCATTTTATTAAACAATGTAAGTATTACATCAGTTTTAAAATGAAGACCAATCTTCAGCCACATATAGAATGTATATATATATATATATATATATATATATATATATATATATATATGATGACTTCTTTCAGTTTCCATCTACCAGATTTTCTAATAAGGCTTTAATTGGCCCTGGGATATAGTAGGAGACACTTGTCCAAGGTACCACACAGTGGCTTTGACTCCAAACGCATGTGACCATACCTGCATCTATTGACAAATATAATTGCCTAAATGTACTGTCATTGGCTGCTGTTTTACAAAGCATTTGACTGGCTTAGGTGCTGTTTTAAAAGGTCTTGTGACTGGCAGAACCACTCTCATTGGCCACTATATGCACAGGTGATATGATTTGTTAATCTTTGCCTCTATCTGTCTGCTATAGAAGCGTTTCCTGTTTCTGGGAGAAAGGGACGATATGACCCCCTCCTCTCACTCTGTTTTTCTTTCTCTCTCACACAATCTCTCTTTTTGTAATTCCAGAGAATCTGATGAGCGAATATTTTGGGATGAAACCATCTGGCATATGAGAAACAAGTCAAAAGACCAGGAATTTAAGGACCGCCCATACTACAGCATTAAAGGTTTAAGACGACAACCAAACTCCTACATTTTGTTTGGAATCCTGATCTGGGTGGTTGTTGGGGTGTTTGTGCATTACTTCTTGATCAGGTAAGTTGAATTAATAATCAACCTCATCATGTCAGGTGTATGATATTATGAGCACTGAATTATGAAGCGTGGGTGTTAGATAGCACAAGACCTTGGGCAAGACACATTACACCATTTTCCTTAGTCTTCATGGCTGTGTAACATAGCTATCATTATGTTATGCTCCTTAGTCAAGACACACCACTCTAGGTAGCTCAACTAACACTTTATTTCATTGGCCCCAAGAGAATGAAAGGCAAAGTTGACTTTGGCAGAAATTGAACTCACAACATAAGGACTGATGAGATGCTGTTAAGCCTCTCTAACTGCCTCAGTCTACCTCGGTGTGTCCCTTGATGTTAGCTGCTATTGTGTTGTGTTCCTTAAGCCAGACATTCTACTAATATAACTACCATTGTGTTGTGATCCCTAAACAAGACAAACCACTCTACTTGTCTCTCCTTAAGCAAGACACACTACTTTACTCGTCTCTCCTTAAGCAAGACACACTACTTTACTCAACCTCATTATAACTAGAGATCATATTATCTTCAAGAACTCCTCACCAATATTGAACCAGAATATTTCTTTCCAGAATGGAATCAACACAAAGAATTGAACTGAATTGACAGAAACAAATATTATTTTCAGAATTGTTTTTGTTTGCTCAGAGCTGACAGATTGTGTTGAATCTGTAGCAATTACAGAGTCAACAACAACAACAACAACACATGGACATACTGTAATTATTGGTTTATTTCTTAGTAGCATTGATTATTATAAAGTGCCACAGAGTTTCATCACACTTCTGTTACCCAGTGATTAACACAGCATCTCCACAAGATCTCATGTTTTTTATTCTATAATGCTGGTTCAGGGCCTGTGTTAGTATCAGAAGGAAGAAAGGAAGAACGAAAGACTTATGAGAATTCTCCGACTAAACTAGCTGATATGTCCTATCTAAAATGGATTTTAATTTGCAGGAGATTTGGCTGTTATTTCTAGTATGTTGAAGAGGCTATCTTTGGCTCATCAAACTTGCATTTTCACAAAAGGTATAATCCCATGATTATCTCTTTAATTATCATCCCGTAATTATCTCTATTAAAAAGGCTAGAAATATATTTTGTCTTTATTTACATTATTTACATTATTTACATTTGACGGATATTTATCCTCATCTTGTTTGTTCTTAACACAACGTTTCGGCTGATATACCCTCCAGCCTTCATCAGGTGTCTTGGGGAAATTTGAACCTGGGTTCTCATTCCTAAGGTATTTTTTGATATTATTATTATTGTTGTTGTTGTTATTATTATTATAATTATTATTATTATTATTATTATTATTGAGTGAGCGAGCAGAGCATGCCATCAAAGTGACACTGGGGTAAAATATACGAAGCCCAGTATACCCATCATGACTACCCGTCTGATAAGGGTACACCAGGCACATGCATCACAACCATATGTGCGCGACATGGTGATCTCATATCAAGATAAGCAGCACATGACCTTGCAGGTGGAGCCCAGTTAGAATTTTCTTCAGATCGAGTAACCCATCCCGCTCAAAAGGTCCCTGAATAAGGGTTGTTTAAGGACGTTGAACGAAACACCCATGTTTCCAGAGGTGAATTATTCAAACCCCAAAGAATCCTTCTCAACACATGGCTATGATGCTCCCCCACTACTTCTGCTCGTGATCAGAGATGCACATATCGTCAGCCACTAAGGGACATGCTCAACTGGTTAAGGTCAAACAACTGACAAGCAAATCTGTGGTATTGAGCAGAATATTTGCTGTAGCCCATCTTTTATACCAAGACAAAACAATGTACATGATAACACTTCCAATCAGTTAAGATCAGAAGCCATGAGAGCCACTGCCTGGTACTGCATCAGGGCATTATTATTATTATTATTATTATTATTATTATTATTATTATTATCATTATTATCATCATCATCATCATCATCATCATCATCATCATCATCACCATCACCATCACCATCACCACCACCACCGCCGCCGCCGCCGCCATCATCATCATCATCATCATCATCATCATCATCATCATCATCATCATCCTTCAGGTCACTGCCTGGAATCTTGGGGTTAGTAGCCTGCACTCTTAACCTCTACACCATATGTTTGATTCCAGGCAGTGACCTGAATAATAATAATGATAATGATAACATTGAAAAATACCTAAGGGAAAGCCAGGTTCGAAATTTCCCCAAGACACCTGATGAAGCTGGAGGGTATATCAGCTGAAACGTTGTTTTAACAGCAAAGAAGATGAGGACAAATATCCCTCAAATGTAAATAATGTAAATAATATACATAATTCCTCATCTCTTAAATATAGAACTATATTTTGTCTTTGTCCACAGGCTGGTGACTTGGCCCAAATACTTCTGTGTCACCTGGGCCCCAGGTGCCACTAGCTTAAGCTTGTCTCCCAAAAACAGGAACCATCACTCCAACATACTTCCACACAGTTTCCATGTACCAAATTTTACTGATAAATCTTTGGTCAGCCTGCAACAACCCATAGTGCTGTGTAATGAAATCAGACCCAGAGTTCCCACGTGGTTGTGGAGTGAACATTCTCAGTCTCATAATCAGGTCTTTGCTCAAACTGATAATTTCTTTTCGTTTTTCTCTTGTCTACAGTTTCTCCAGGGATTATAGCAGATCGATAATGGATCAGAGAGATATAGAATTCCACAAACTTTACAAAGAGAAAAGAGATAAAGCACTGTAAATATATTTTCTTCAAGAAGTTTTGTTTGATTTTTGTTTTTACACTTGCTCCCTTTTTTTTGTTAAGGATTTGTTGTTGTTTTGTCCCTTGGTCATTCTTGACCCAAGAGAATGAAAGGCAAAGTTGACCTTGGCAGAAATTGAACTTACAACATAAGGACCGATGAGATGCTGCTAAACCTCTCTAACCGCCTCAGTCTACCTCGGTGTGTCCCTCGATGTTAGCTGCTATTGTGTTGTGTTCCTTAAGCCAGACATTCCACTTATCAAACCTACCTAGTTGTCTAATATAACTACCATTGTGTTGTGTTTCCTAAACAAGACAAACTACTCTACTTGTCTCTCCTGAAACAAGACACACTACTTGGCTCATTTGTGACCGAGTGAGTTTGTCATTTAGCCAACTTTTCCATCCTGTTTTTGTCATTTAGCCAACTTTTCTCCTCTGGGATGGTCAGGATGCTATCAAAACTGTGTGCAGGTCGATAGCATGATCTTTACTGTTGTCAAACATGTATTGTTGACATTTGAACCCACATCAGCTCTGATCAGGTAGAATTATGATCAAAAGTGTTCCAGACGTCACTTTTCTCAAACATTTTGCATTCTGTCTGACCCTTGCAAATATGGAAAAGTGGACATTAAATGATGATGATGATCATCATCATCTTCGCTTAATATCCATCTTCCATGCATGCATGGGTAGGACAGTTGACAGGAGCTGGCCATGTAGAAAACTACCTTAAGCTACTGTGTCTGTTTTGGCAAGGATTTTACAGCTGGATGCCCTTCCTAACGGAGTGGACTCAGTGCTTTTTATATGGTAAATGAAAGACAGAAGATGGAGTATACAAAAATTTTTATTAATCATGACAATTGTTTCAACACATCCAGCACCGATCCCTCATGGGTGGGACCCTTAACAACTGGTTCAGGAGCCTCCAGCAGTGCAGATGCATCTCATCAGATGATAAGTAGACACAATTCATTAAAATAATAGTTCCACAATGTATATTCTCGTTTTGTAGAAAGAAAAGCAGTAAAATGAATGAAATATCTTCATTTAAATAGATCAAAAATAAAATCACACTTGCAAAAAAGAAACAAACACACAATATTAATTTATATATGTGTGTATATATATATATATATATAATATATATATATATATATTAATCAAATTTCCACATAGTTACTTTGATGTAATACCTGGCAGGTATTGCCAACTGGTTGTTAATAAAAGATAAACAAACTACTACAACTAATGCACATGTTTTGGTTGGCAGATTGACCTTCTCTCTACCAATGAACAACAAAAGTACATTGGAATACTGAGTTATTACATAATTATTAGCCTCATCTACTAATTACCAAATTTATTCCAGCAAATGATTGAAATGTAAAGAGTTTGACTGAGATGGAGGACACATGCATGGTTGTGAGACTACAACTGAAGTTACTCGAAACCCTGTGTGTGTATTCTTATAATCCACACCCAATGTATCTCACCTGTATACACCTGTACACACACACACACACACACATGTACACATTCATACTTACCAATCAACCTCTCCTCTTATACAACAGGTTACATGGCAATGAACTTCAAAGGGAGATTTTGATGAGTCGGTACCAAGAGGAGAATGATAGAGATCATTGACTGTGACACACTTCAGTTCGATCTGCAATCTTAGCAATCCTTTGTGAGTTATCTTCCCTTCTTTTTTACAAACACACACACACAAACACACAGTGTTACACTTTCTACTGCACAATGTATTAATGAGGCTTATAATGAGGTTTATGTTCCTTAACTGTGATCAAAGCTACAGAGAGAAAGTATCAAGAAAATTTTTATCATTCCTTCAGCCATGTAACTTTCTTTAGTCGTCGTCATCATCATAATCCTTTAACGTCCGTTTTCCATGCTGGCATGGGTTTGACGGCTTGACTGGGGACTGGCAAGCCAGGAGGCCTCACCAGGCTCCAATATAATCTGGCAATGTTTCTACAACTGGATGCCCTTCCTAATACCAACCACTCTGAGAGTGTAGTGGGTGCTTTTTAGGTACCGTCAGCATAGGAGCCAGTCAAGCGGCACAGGCTTCAGCCACGTTCGGATGGTGCTTTTTACGTGCTACCGACACAGGAGCCAGTAGGAGTGGCGGAGCTGGCATCAACTAGGTTCAGATGGTGCTTTTTATGTGCCACCGGCACAGGGAGCCACTCAGGTGTCACTGGCATCATCCACATTCAGATGGTGCTTTTTACATGCTACCGACACAGGAGGCAGGCGGGGCTGGCATCGACAGTGTTCGGATGGTGCCAGCATGGGAAGCCAATCAGGTGGCACTGGCAATGACCTACACATGAACGGTGCTTATTGCTTGCCACCAGCACTATTATTTCATTACTGTGCTGCTTGCTTTAATCTGGTTAGATTTTCAGATAGCCCTATGGTCATCCTCACTGGGATTATTCAACAGTGCTGCTTTATTCAAGTTGGATTTTTTGATCCTCAGTGGAGGTGGGCGGGGAGCTGTCTTTACAAGGGATTATTAGAAGAAAGTGTGCTGTTGTAGTTAGGTTAGTTTTTTTTTGTCTCCCAAATCATTCTTGAGAAGAATTATTAGATGTGCAGCTTCTGTCAGGTTAGTTTTTAGGTTCTAGATTCGCTGTGGCAGAGGAAAAACAACCAAAAAGCAAAATGAAGAGCAAAGCAAAGCCTTGGCTGTGGACTTAAGAAGTTTGCTTCTCAACCACAGGGTTTACGGTTCAGTCCCACTACGTTGTACCTTGGGCACATGTTTTTGGCATAGCATCAAACCAACTAAAGCCTTCCAAATGAATTTTTAGCTGACAGAAATTGAATAATGTCCATTATGCACATATACTTACTTATATATATATATATATATATATATATATATATATATATATATATATATATATATATATATATATTAAATAATAAGGGTAGGAATTGATATTAATCAATTAAAGCCAGTGGCTTAGCATATTTAAAAATCTGAAGATTAAAAATTATATTACATACAAATTATGGTTCTCAAGAACACACTCTTCGTGGTAAGGCAACTTGACATCTATCTTTAGTATATTAGGAATCCATTTTGGTAGTCATTCCTCTTAATTTGTGTGTGTATATATATATATATATATATATGGATGGATGGATGGATACCATACTAGTGTTTACATATTAATTGCTGATCATATTGCTCATCATTTTATGTCCACCTTCCATGCTGACTTGTGTTGGACAGGTCACCATGCTTCAAGTCACAACTTATTTAGAGTCATTGCTCTTCTTGATCAACAGGTGGACTGCTTCTTGCTTGTATGTTCTGTTTTGTGGGGTGGGGCACAGTTTCAGCAGATGGATGCCTTTCCTAACAGAAACCAATTTACAGAATGTTCTGGGTGCATTGCACTACAGCACCAGTACAAAAAGATTGCCTTACCCATGATGGGATTAAAGAGTCCTGTCTACTGTATGTTGTGTCTTTTCAAACACCAACCCCTGTACAGCATTTACTGGGTGCATTTTACTATGGCACCAACACTAGTGAGGTGTCTTTGTTCCCTGGGAGATTAAAGTGATGGAGAGTGACTACAGTCAAGAATGTGGAAGTTGAGGGAGTTTGAATATCAGTGTGATGGCAGGAAAGATAGTGATGGTTTGGTTAGAGAAGGTGAAAAATAGTAGAGAGAGTGATAGCTACATGTAAGAGGTAGGAAAAATGACAAGAAAAACAAAGATGGTATTACTAATGGCTAAGTATATTTTCATTTTTCTGATAAGAGAGACATCTTGAAACATATTTCAGTTTTATTTTGACCTCCTTAGAAAAATATAACTAATGTTAAACTTATTAAAGTAGTTACTGGTTGTGATAAAAATGATTTGCTTAGAGAATAAATAGCAGAAAGACACCATCCGCTTGAAAGACATTTGTTAATTCG
>NC_043002.1:106227064-106257064 GCF_006345805.1 Octopus sinensis
TATTGCTCACCTCTCAATCCTTTCTCTTCCAATTCCATACTATGCTTTTCGTATGTCTAAGGATGGTGGAAGACCTCTCTTCTAAACACCAAACAAAACACTCCTCCCCCCCCACACACACACTGCATTCTTTTACCCCCTTCCTATCACTCCACCTCTCAGTCACTCCTTTCTCTTCCAATTCTCTCTGTGTTATGTTTCCTTACATAATTGAGGATGGCCGTGGGTCTCTTCTGATTGCTGTACATTACTTTCAGTCAGTGTAAATAGGATGTCATTGCATTTATTCTGATCCTTCTTCCATCCACTCCATCACCAAGCTCATCATTTCAGCCCTCTGGCTTATATAGAAGTAGCTACATTAAATTTCTCATACCCATTCCACCCCACCTTCTGTACTGTTTGTTATCACTGTCTCATTCTGCCAACAGTCTTGCTCTTTTTTCTCACACACCCTCAGCTTTGTCATTGCTCCATCCTACATAGACCCCTGTTATCTCCCTGACATCTCAGCCTTGACCATACATACCCATTCCAAACTACTCAGTTCTCTTACTGCTCCATTCCTATCACATCCTTCTCATCACAACCATTTATGTCTCTTTTACTCCTGTTTCTCGGTCTCTAAAGAGGCTGGCAAGAAAGCAGAGATGTGAGCTTATTACACACATGTGAGTGAGAACACTTTGAGATATTTTTGGTATTTAACATATGTCAGATACTGCAAGCACTGCTTCTGATTGGTCAATCCATGGTGATGACCCGAGGTCACGGTGACGGCACTACTTTTGTCATAAGTTACAACTAAACTTCATTCATTACTTTCACGAGCAGGTAGAATGTAGCCATGTAATTAAACAAACAACTATCTTTTTTATACCAGATATCACTTAAAGTCATATACACATAAAATATAAACATTTCCAAAAAAATCATGGATCATCATCGTGCCATCAGTAACATCCTTAGTAGCAACAACGACCAGCCTGGTTCGCTTGTACTTCCGTCACACACAGCAGCAGCGAGTGCGAGTGATCTCCCCTCCACCGTCAACGTTATGTCGAGTCAATCTCGGACCGCTGTCACTTGCTTTGGTTCAGTGCACTCCATTTTCTCGGCTCCAATATATGTGAACTTTGGTTCAGATGCAAAGCAACCTCGTCTCACAGATAATGAGGACTGTTAAGTTTTCCTGGACTATTGTGCTCTACTCTGACTGACATTGCTACTCAAAAACAGGTTTGAGTATTATTAAAGTTATTGAAGATTCAATCTGTGTTATGTATTTCTTGAACGTGAACTTGAATGTTAACAAAATGTTAAACAGTCATCAGTTATCAGTCATTTCACCTGAAAACTTAGCGCTATAAAGTCGGACTATCTTCCTGTGGCATGACATCTTTTACAGTTACACATTGTGACGTCACTGACGTGAAATCAAGCTGTATTCATGCGCGCTTCAACACGATGTGAAGAATTTAGTTATTGAGTTAATAAAATATGGTCGTTTATTCGTGTGTAATAAATAAAATACCAAACTCATTCCCTATGGATACCGTATTTATTACAACTCGTGGCTTGTAATAAATACGGTATCCATAGGGAACTCGTTTGGTATTCTCTATTTATGAGACCTCAAAATCGGGTGAAAGACATAGTTGCCTCTATAGCACTGGTGCCTTGAGAAATGCACCCATTGCACTCTGTAAAGTTGGTGGCTTTTGAAAGGCATCCAGCCATAGAAACCATGCCAAACATGAAATGCAGGTGAGGTACTGATCTCCAACACCAAATACATACTGATTCTAATAGCAGGGAAAGCAGACAAAAGTAATGATATATATATATATATATATAAATGGAGTTTAACGTAGGTATAATTCAAATACTTTTACTTCCGACCATTTATTTATATATTATACAAAAAATTCCTCGTAAACCCAAAGTTTCTACCTTTAAAAACAAGGTGTTACAACCTCTTTACTTGTGTGATATTTTGCTACCCTGGTAACTATTTATCTATTTTTTCCGTGTTATTGTTAACAAGGGAAAAATACACACACACACACACACACACATATATATTTTATATATATATGTATATATATATATAGATATATATATATATAATATATATATATATATATATAATTAAATTAGAGATAAAACCACTATTAGGCAACTCAAACAGTGTTAGACATAAACCAAAACATAAAAAACAAAAAAATAAATATAATTAACATACAATATATATATAAAATATAAAATTTTAAATTTATATTTATAAATTTTTATATTTTTTAATTTTTAAACTTAAAAATTTTTTTAATAACTAACCAAAAAGTATAAAAAAGATAAATATAATATAAGTAAAAACACTACGTACGTTTCATGGCTATAATTCAATTCTAATTACAATTAAGTTTAAATTCAATTGAAAATTCGAATTAAAATTATAGTCAATCTTCAGGTTAATGATAATAGTTAAATAAATAAGCAAATAGAGTTAAACAATATTTTTTAAAGAAATAAATAAAATAATTTTTCTTATAAAAAAACTCTATTATCAAATTAGAAACTTAAAACATTAAGATTATGTTATACAACCCATTTATTATGTTAAATATTAATTTTTAAGGTAAAAAAATAGATAGAAAAATGTATTTATCTATTAAGATATAATATGGCTTTAAAAAACATAATAAACTCACGAATATCCTTAACTCAGTTATAGTCAGTATCTAATTACCAAATTATTTAACAAAATAATCACTATTCATATTTTTAAATTTAAGTTCACATCTAATAATTTTAAACTATTTAAGAATAATAACTAAATTATTATCAATAAATATAATAATGAAGATCTAAAATTTACTCTATCAATAAATATATAGACATATAATGAAAAATAAATTAATTAATTAGTCCATTATTACTTACGTAAATATGAATATAATATATTTATGAAATATATTAAGAAATTAAAGATGAAAAAGCAAATTATAAACGTATAACCTATCTTAAAAGAACCGTATAACTATTTAGCGATTTATATATCTCGTTGGCTATGTAATAACTTACAAATAACGTACAGTTATAATCTAATAATGAAATACATATCTTCAACAACTAAATAATTATAGAATCAAATTAACAATCAGTAGTTATATAGTATCCAATACCATACAATATAACATAACTTATTAAAATAACTTTAATAGAAAAGGTTTACTTAGCTTTCAAAAATCGTGT
Organism: Octopus sinensis; assembly: GCF_006345805.1. NCBI lineage: Eukaryota > Metazoa > Mollusca > Cephalopoda > Octopoda > Octopodidae > Octopus > Octopus sinensis. The sequence goes on from NC_043002.1 coordinate 106,230,320, forward strand.
CATTAACTACAATTATAATAAACAGATGGAAAATTCTTTTAACAATGAAAACTACGAATATATTTTATCAATGAAAATTACGAATGAATATTATCAATGGAAAAAATGGCTATATTATAACTATAATAGATAAAGAGAACAAAGTCACTATTAGAGATATCTATGAAGATATAATATGGTTTAAAAACACATAATAAACTCACGAATAACCTTAACTAAGTTATAGTCCAATATCTAATTACCAAATTATTTAACTAAATAATCATTATTCATATTTTTAGATTTAAGTTCACATCTAATAATTATAAAATATTTAAAAAATAATAACTAAATTATTATCAACAAATATAGTAATTAAAATCTAAAATTTACGCTATCAATAAATATATAGACATATAATGAAAAATAAATGAATTAATTAATCCAATACTACTTACACAAATATTAAATATTAATATAATATATGTATGAGATAAATTTAAAAATGAAAGATTAAAATCAAATTATAAACTAGTAAACTAACTTTAAAAAATCGTATAACTATTTACGATCTATATATCTATCTCTTTGGCTAAGTAATATCTTACAAATAACGCGCAGTTATAATCTAATAATTATATACATATCTTAAACAACTAAATAATTATAGAATCATATTAACATCAGTTTACTTAGCTTTCCAAAGTCGTGTCATGAACTATATATATATATATATATATATATATATATATATATATATATAATATATATATATATATATATATATATACACAGATACATATACAGGGTGCGGTGAATAAACTGTCATCTAAATTACGCCAAAATGAAAATAACACTGATAACTCATTTTAACAGATATATTTACCAAAATTACATAAAAATATCTTGAAATACTAAAGATTAAACTTATTCAATAAAATCGCCATTGGCTTCAACCACAGCCTCCAGACGACTTCAGAATTTCCTGCAATTCTTCTGAATGGTTTCCTTGTTTAAGTTGGTGAATGCTGCCATAATCCTTGCTTTCAGTTTATCTTTGGTGTTACAAGAAGTTTTGTTGGTTTCTCGCTCAACTGTGCATCACACATAATAATCAAGAGGGTTGCGGTCAGGAGAGTTAGGTTGTCAGATGTTAGGGGTGATGTGGTCGCAGAAATTGTCTGACAGCCATGACTGGGTTCTCCTAATTGTGTGTCATAGTGCAAAGTCCTGTTGCTAGACATAGGGTCTTCCAGTAGCCACCTTCTTCACCCAGGACAGCTCTACTTCCTCTAGGCATTTAATGTAGATCTCCATGTTGAGTCTGAGGCCATGCGGGAAGATGAATGAAGGCATAATGTTGCCATCACTAGTGATCACTCCAAACACCATGATGTTCACTGGATGTTTGATTTTTATCACTCTCAGTACATGTCCTCAGATTGTTCTGTTTGCAGATTGACACCTAAGCACTCTGAAATGTTCATTGGAGCTTCCGGCGTAAACACCAAGTAGTACAGCATGTCGTTTCCAAATTTCTAGCAGAATGAATTGCGTCATGGTGCTGTTTTTCTCACAGACGGTGCCCATCTAACCCTACTATATGTATAGTCGACAAAAACAATGTACATGCGCGAAATTAAAAATATAAAATGATGACAATTTACCCATCGCACCCTGTACACATATATATATATATATATATATATATATATAATATATATATATATATATAATAAATTAATAAATAAAACATATGCATATATACATACATATATGTACGTACCTACCTCTACATGTATATATACACGCATATATGGGTACAGGACACCAAAAAAACGTCGAACACAATGAGAAACGAAAACACAAACACAAAACCAAGGAACTGGACATTTTTCTTAAAAAAAAATAGTGTACAGGACAAATAACACAAGGAAAATTCCCCTTCTTCAGTCGCCATGGTTTCATCTACTCTGCGTTTCGAAGGTGAAGGCGATACGCATCTTCGATAGAAACTTTCCTTCCCGCGAAAAGCAAATTAAATAAAATTTGAGATCTTTTTGCGGAGGGGTAAAAATGGTAACAAAAACAGGACAGTAACGACAGTACAAAATATAAACAGTAAAAGACAGGACAAGGAGAATAACAAGACAAGAAGGGCTGTTAAGCCGAACGAGAAAAAGTATTTCGAACGCTATTTTTGAGAACGGCGAAGGAGCAACAGAAAATGCCGTCCACACTTCAAGGAAGTCAGGCCAGAAAGACAGTAGCAGAGCTCTCGTCGCGGGTCAACGACGGGAAGGAGGAGGAGGAGGAGCAAGAGAAAGGGAGAGAAAAAAAGGGAATGTTTGTGAGGAAACCAGAAAGAATGAAGAATGAGAGAGAGGGAGAGACAGTAAGGTAGAAGAAAAGGAAACCAGAAAGAATGAAGGCTGAGAAAGGGAGGGGACAGAAAGGTCATACATATATATATATATATACGTACATACATATGCATGTATATATATATATATATATATATATTTCTCTTTTTCCCGTCTGTCTTGATAGACAATGGGTCGCGCCAAGGGTGGGGCCTACTTTGATGATGAGCAGCGTCTGCTGTGACTGAACAGTCCAATTCTAGAGTGGCAGTCCCTGGTACAGTTGCTGCACACGAACATCGATGGGTACGTGTGGGGTGTTGCTGCAGTTGTCCTCCTCCTGTCCCGCCTGTCCGACCACAGCTGTGCTCTCCTTTCCTCAGCCATGGAAACGCCTTTCCTCACTGTCCGACGCCAGGCAGAGCGGTCAGCAGCTGTTACCTCCCACGTGTCCACACAGATGTTGGCAGTCCTCAGGTCGCGCTTGCACACATCTCTGTATCGTAGCTGTGGACGTCCCTTGGGTCGGGATCCCGTGGTGAGTTCGCTGTACAGGATGTCTTTAGGAATGCGACCGTCCTGCATGCGGCAGACGTGTCCGAGCCAGCGCAGTCGTCTCCGCACGAGGAGGGCATGCATGCTTGGCATATTAGTCTGTTCTAGGATGACTCCGTTTGGTACTCGGTCCTTCCAGGAGATACCAAGGATCCGTCGAAGACACCGCATGTGGAAGCCGCTGAGGCGGCATTCTTGCCGGGTGTATGTTGTCCATCTCTCGCTGCCGTAGAGTAGGGTGCTCAGCACGCAGGCTCGGTACACTGCGATCTTGGTGGTTATTGTGAGCATGTTGTTTTCCCACACTCTCCTGGAGAGCTTAGCCATGGCAGCAGCAGCCTTCCCAATCCGTCTGTTCAGCTCCGGCTCGAGGGACAGGCTGCTGGAGACCGTCGATCCCAGGTAAGTGAACTCGTTCACCACCTGCAAGCTGTGGTCGCCGACACTGATGCTGGGGACCCCTCCGACGTCCTGGCCCATGATCTCTGTCTTTTTCAGGCCGAAATATATCTATTTATAAGAGAATTTTTTTGCGTAATAAAATAAAAACCCAAGGCTGTGTAGATATTAGAGCATTTATAGATAGATGTCTTTACAGCTGTTTCTAGGATATTTATTAATAATATCCCTTCATCGGAGACGGCGTGAGAGGATAGTTAAGTCATAGTTAGTTTAGATGTGATACAAAATAGAGAATGAGGTGGAGGAAAGAAAATAGATGTGGGATATGTATGGATATTGAAGTTGTAAATCCATTTTTTAGGCATAATGGTATATATGCAATATTCCAATATCCTATGAGTAAAGTCCAAGAATGACTAAGTTTATGTGGCACCTTGGGCAAGTGTTTTCTACTATAGCCTTGGGCCGACCAAAGCCTTGTAAGTGCATTTGGTAGACGGAAACTGAATGAAGCCCGTCGTATATATATATATATTATATATATATATATATATATATATATGTGTATATATGTATGTATGTATGTATTTGTATATCTGTGTTTGTCCCCTCACGATCGCTTGACAACCGATGTTGCTGTGTTTACGTCCCTGGAACTTAGCGATTCGACAAAAGAGACCGATAGAATAAGTACTAGGCTTACAAAGAATAGTCCTGGGGTCGATTTGCTCGACTAAAGGCGGTGCTGCAGCATGGGCGCAGCCAAACGTGTGTGTCTAAATATTGCGACCAACTCTAAATGTATTTATAAACTTGACAGTCGAATTATTTTTCTTTGGAGTTGTAATGTTCGAAAGTCCATCTCCGTTTCTAAATCTCCAAGATGTCATCACTCTGAATCTAAAACGGTTGGTACTGGTGTTGTTCAGAAAGACTTTCCACTTCTACAGCAATGCGATAGACGTTTTCTTTCTATCACATTATCGCCGTAGTTTGAATATTTCACCGTCAACTGTTTTCCTTCAACAAGAATTTCATTTTGCGTCTATAACGAGTGTAGGTTACCTGTGTGTTCATTTTAGCATTTTGTTGTAGTTTTAATATTGATTCCTTCACCAGTCGTTTAATTTTGTGAGTATCAGGCGCAGTAGTGGCTCTGTGGTAAGAAGTTTGCTTTCCAACCACATGGTTGCTTACCAACCACTGCATGGCACTTTCGGCAAGTGTCTTCTACTATAGCCTTGGGCCGACCAAAGCCTTGTGAGTGGATTTGGTAGCCGGAAATTAATAGAAGCCCGTCGCATGTATATATATACATATATATATATATATATATATATATATAATAGTAATAGAAGAGAATATAATTCCAAACTTACACGGAAAAATTCAATTTAGCAATTCTAAATCAAATTTCACAATTTATAATAAATGTATATAATTTAGAGAAAAACCTCTATTAAAAAATTCAATGATGAAGGATGTTATTAACACCATATAGAAAACAAATACTATAAAAAAAACTTATTGTAAAAATAAAGTACAAAAACAATAAATAGTAAATAGTAGTAAAAAGACTACGCGCGTTTCATGGATATATTTTCAAATAGATAATAATAATAAAATCAATTCGATTTAAAATTAAATCGATCTAAAATTAATTCGATTTAAAAATATAGTCACTCACCAGGTCTAAAATAATAATAGTAATAATAATAATAATAATAATAATAATGATAATAATAATAATAATAATAAAATAATAATAATATAATAATAATAATAATACATATTTCTATCTGTTTCTTCTATAAATTCAAGTTACGCCATATTTTCACGTGATATATTTCTTATAAACGCTAATTTCTACGTTTTACGTTTAAATTTTTAGTTAACGAATATCTTTCGATAAGATAAGTTATATTTTTATTTTAAGAAATATTGTTAAATGTTTTTCGATTATTTATAGTTAATACACGTATTTTTTTACATATATTTATTTGATAATCAGCATAAGTTAAGATAAATACATTTATTCTATTATTATTATTATTATTATATTATTATTATTATTATTATTATTATTATATTATTATTATTATTATTCAGTAGTTTTATTTTTATAGCGTGCTCTCACTTCACTACCTGGCACACAGAGCTGTGCTCGGTAGTGAAGTGAAAGCACGCTATAAAAATAAAACTACTGAATAATAATAATAATAATAATAATAATAATAATAATAATAATATAATAATAATAATAATAATAATAATGATAATAATAATAATAGAATAAATGTATTTATCTTAACTTATGCTGATTATCAAATAAATATATGTAAAAAAATACGTGTATTAACTATAAATAATCGAAAAACATTTAACAATATTTCTTAAAATAAAAATATAACTTATCTTATCGAAAGATATTCGTTAACTAAAAATTTAAACGTAAAACGTAGAAATTAGCGTTTATAAGAAATATATCACGTGAAAATATGGCGTAACTTGAATTTATAGAAGAAACAGATAGAAATATGTATTTAAGCTATTAAAATTAAAATTACAAATGTATTTTAGCTGTAAGAATAAGGAGAAAAAATTAACTTTAATATACCACTAACTGGAAAAATTGTAAAGTCTAAATAATTTAAATACTAAATACGTAAAATACATAATATAATAAACATAAATTAAGCTAAAATTCTATAATTTAATCTATTTTCATTAATTAATTTATTTATTTTGTTAAATATCTAATTTTCAACTTATTCTAATTATGTAATACAGACTATATAATCCCGTGCTAATTTATACACATTTTACTACTACAAATTATAACTACAACAATTAATAACATAAAGCAGGGTTTATATATATATATATACACAAATTAGCTAAACTTATTATATAAGTAATTTAATAAGTGAATTAACCAAATTTTTGTTATTAGTTAATAATGTCTCCATAAATTCGTTAGTACATAATAAACAAAAATTACTACCTATTCAATATGATTTTTCCTTACATTGTACTTAATATTTTTAGATTTTAGTTCCCATGTATATTTACTATGGCCAGTAGAATTAATTAAATTTCTACTCTTAAAAGAATTCATGTGTTGAGCCACCCTTAATTTAATTTTATTAGAAGTCGACCCTATGTAAATCGCATTTAAATTATAACCATTCCTATCATTATCATCAAAGTCACTACACATTTATATAGTACATGATCGAAATTACATTTATTATTATTGTTACATTTAGTTTTATCTCTTCATGTCCAATTAATTATATTCTGGTCTTTATTATTATTATTATTATTGGAATAATTATTTGATTTGTTTTTGTAAAACTTATACAGCTTAAATTTATTAAAAGAAGAAATAATGTTTCCAACATTAGTAGTTGAATAACCAACTCCAAAATTATTATTAGAAAACGTGTTATGATTTTTTTATCTCTAATGCATATTTCAATTATATTTAAAATCTCTTTAATAATGTTTGTTTTAACTTGAGCTCCCTAAGGAATAATTAACCAATTTTGTTCTGATTATTAATATTATCATATTTATTTTTTATATTATTAAATTTATTATTATCATTAAATGAATTGAATTTAATCTTATTTTTAGTCTATTATCATATTTATGCTTTGTATTATCATAATACATATTATTAATACCATAATTACCTAAATAAAACGTATCATAATTCTTAATGTTAGGTTTATTATAAAAACTATGGAAACATTTATATTAAAATTTTTTATATTATAATCATATTTAGAATCATTAAAGAATTTAATATTACTATCATATCTCGCCTCCTGCAGGGCTTCATTATAATAAGGTGCGTGTTTTTGGAAAATCTCAAAATTAGAAGAAAGCAACGATATTCTTTTACCTATATTATCTGTCAACGATTTCTTAATTGAGGGTGGATGATTACTATTAACATTAACATATCTAAGGTTTTCATTAATTTTATGGAATGGTTGGATTTTACCTGTTATTAAATTAAAATTAGCATCTAAATAATTAACATTATAGTTCTCATTATATATATAGTAATACTTAATCCATATCTTTAAAAAATCTATATAGTTTCTTCTTATATAATTCTAGTGTTCTATTGGTGCAATTCTTAGTTATTAATAAAAGGTCATCCCTATATAAACCACCCTCTAACTTTAATTTTTCTAATTGAACTTCCGATAATAAATAAATACCTACTAAATCTGTTGCCTGTGCAGAATCGGGTGCTCCCATAGGAATATCAAAATAATTACTAGTATCCTTCCTAGCCCACAATTTATTATTATATCTAATCAGCGATTTCCTAGCCGTTCTAGCATTAACTTCAGCATAAGTCATTCCTACCTTATTCATTATCTATTTATTCTATAAATTCTATTTACGCCATATTTTCACGCGATATATTTCTTATAAACGCTAAGTTCTACGTAGTACGTTTAAATTTTTTGTTAACTGAAATCCTTCGATAAGATAAGTTATGTTTTTATTTTAAGAAATATTGTTAAATGTTTTTCGATTATTTATAGTTAATACACGTATTTTTTTATATATATTTATTTGATAATCGATTATTGATAGTTAATACACGTATTTTTATATACTCTTTACTCTCTTTTACTCTTTTACTTGTTTCAGTCATTTGACTGCGGCCATGCTGGAGCACCGCCTTTAGTCGAGCAAATCGACCCCGGGACTTATTCTTTGTAAGCCCAGTACTTATTCTATCGGTCTCTTTTGCCGAACCGCTAAGTGACGGGGACGTAAACACACCAGCATCGGTTGTCAAGCAATGCTAGGGGGACAAACACACACACACATATATATATACATATATACGACGAGCTTCTTTCAATTTCCGTCTACAAAATCCACTCACAAGGCATTGGTCGGCCCGGGGCTATAGCAGAAGACACTTACCCAAGATGCCACGCAGTGGGACTGAACCCGGAACTATGTGGTTGGTTAGCAAGCTACTTACCACACAGCCACTCCTGCGCCTATATATATATATATATATATATATATATATATATATATATATATATATATATATATATATATATATATATATATATATATATATATATATATATATATATATATTTATTTGATAATGGGACTACGAAATATAAAGGGAAATAAGAGACTAAAAGTAAAAATTAAAATATATGTAGGATGTTATAGTTGCAGTTCCATTATCCAAGGAATGTGGTGTGTAGAAGTGGTAGGAATGCTTCCTGTCCATGGTATGTAAATTCCGATAGGAGTTCATATTTTGCCATTACAAATGGAAAGTGTGGAGACGTAGATTCCATGTGCTGTTCGTTCAAAGGGGTCTTGTGGTGTGAATGAAATCTTGAGAATGTAGTGGTAGTATTAAGTAGGTAGAGAGGAGAGAAAAGATGTGCATGTTAAAATGATGAGAATGGTCGAAAGCCCATGGAGTCTTGCCTGTGGGTTCTCATGGTCTTCAAGTAAGTTTTGATTGGAAGTTGATGGGATTTGCATATCTCTATATATAGTTTTCTTATCAAAGGATGTCGTGACAGTGAGAAGGTATGATTAGTGATGGGGAAGGAAGAAAGAAAGAAAGAGGAAAAAGGAAAGAGAGTTGAAGAAATAAAAGGAAAGAAAGGGGGAAAAGAGTAAAAGAAAGGAAAGTGGGAAATGGAAGAAGAAAAAAATACGAAAGGAGAGTAAAAAAACAAAAGAAAAAATAGGAAAAGAAAAGAGAAAAGGGAGAGGGAGAAAGATAATAAGAGGAAGAAGATGAAATGACCAGGAGAGAATGAAATTGGAAATTGGAATGGTCAATGGGAAAATCAATAGAAAAGTAACATTTAAAGACATAAATAGTTGAATGAATAAATAAATAGATAATGACATGAGAGCTAAAATGAATGAATAACAGAATGGGAATGGACAAAATATGAGTATGTAGCAGTGTAGTTAACAAAATATAGAAGAAAATAAGCGCTGAGCAGTGAGGTGTCTAAATACAAACTTGTTACCAGTTCAAATATGCTTGAGGCATATTCAAACCTGTAAAAACACTATTCACTGTATTTAAACTGGTATCAACTTTATATTTAGACACATCATTGCTTAGCGCTTTCATTCCGTATTTTATTTACGATGAATCGCCGATTAGCGCAACCAGTCACGTACGATGACAGAAATATAATAAGAGCGACCTGTCTCTCTTGTCAGTTCACAGCGTCTGCCTTTTCGATTCTGGTGTTGAAGAGGAGATAACCACTCCGAAGTACATGCATTCACCAGTCTGATTGGGCTACTCTACCAATTGACTTGGTATGTTTACATATACCTATCTCGCTACAGAGAGAAAGTTTTTCCGTGATACAATATTGTGAATGGTTTTCTAACGGGTTCAAATATGTCTGAAGCAGGTTTGAATTCGTAAGAAGTTTGAAAATATAGAATAATATAAAAAAACATTTAAGGAATAAATGATGATTGAGAGAGGTATTCATAAAATGCGGAAAGTTACTGAAAAACATGACAATTAGAATTATAGGAAAAGAAATCATAGCAACAGGGGACTGCTTTGGTGGGGGTGGTTAGTAATTGAAAAAGGGAACAACTGAAGTCATAATTATAAATAAAATTAAATAGAAATAAAGATAGGCGCAGGAGTGGCTGTGTGGTAAGTAGCTTGCTAACCTCCGACGTGTTCGGATGTTTTTTTTTTGCGGTGAGTCACACGGATAATTTTTCTGCTGTTTATTGTTGAATATTTTTGTGAACTTTTGTGCTTTCTTCCCGGTGACGGGAAAAAGTAATTGTTGTAAGACAAAAAAAAATAATTAATATTGAATTATTAATATTGTTGAACTTGTTAAAGCCGTTGTAGGCTTTATTGTTGTGCCCCCCACCCCCCGGCGGGCGGGGCAATTTAACTGTTATCCTTATTAAGAGGAAAAATAAATATTATAGGCTTCCCGTGTTTGGGATAGCAAATTGTTATTGTGGAAAAATTTAATTTTAGCTATTGTAGGCTCTATTGTGACATCCACCCGTAGCACGGGAGAGATTTGAACTGTTTTGGAAAAAATATAGGTTTCCCTTTTTGGGAATTTCGTTGTGGTGGAAAATAATTTCAAATCGTCGTAGACTTTGTTGCTACGTCTCACCCCCCAGCGGGGGTGGGATTTGAACCTAGGACTGCGAGCATTAAAAAAATTAATTACTTTTGTCCTCTGTGAGAGGAAAATTTCTTTTTTCGAAAGGTCTCCCAGTTTTGTGGGAAACCAATTACTTTTCAACCATGTCGGTTGAAATAATACATGAAAAATCTGCTCTTGAAGAGAGCAATGTTGATGTTGGCAATTGCGCCAACGCTGTAAAAAAGTTTTCGGCAGTTGCAGAAGTAGAACCGAAAACATAGATATCTCTGCAGACATGCTGCAGGGATATTTTAAAAGAATGAAGGAGGAGGGAGGTGATGTTGTGATATCGCCCTCCTCCACCGTGCTAGAAACGGAAAAGAGGACCGTGGTGTTTAAAACCTTCTGCCCACAAGACAAAAGGTTTAAGCACTTCGGGAAGGAAACCATTGAAAAATGCCTGGCCCCGATATGGAGGGATATAGTGCATATCTCGAGGGGACGGGCGTACGGATCCGTCGAGGTTCAATTCTCAGAGGAAAAGGTGGCTCGCGGGCACGCCGTGTGCCCCCTGAAGACCACGGAAGTGGTACTTTTGCCAACGTACAGGGGGCGACGAACATCCTGTGTAAGGATTAACGAAATCCCACCCACAGTAGACCCGAAAGAAGTGGTGGCCGGCCTGTTGTTCAACAGGACCGACCGGATAAACATATTACAGACCACAAGTTCCGCCCCACAGATGTGGTTAGGGCGGAACATAACGGTTTTAATACAAGGCAAACAGGAGGACATTCAGGCCCTACCAGAGAGAGTACTCGTTAGGGAGAATGTGGCCCTTAGGGAACAGGTGGAAGGCCGTAAGCCCACCTGTTACCAATGCGGAAAAAAGGGCCACATTCGAGCTGACTGTGAAGAAAAAAAAGTTGTTGCAAACACCAGGCCCCTCAAATAACAAAAAGAAACCGCCCCGCAAACACACCAACCCCCACAAACACAAAAACTCCCACCCCCGTTGTTGAGGTGCTAGACCCCAAACAAAGCACAGAAAAATCCAGCCCCGGCACGCACAAGTCTCTACATAAACAAAATGACCCAACCCTCTTGGAAGACCCGGCACCAACGGAAAACACTGCGCCGAAAGAAACTGCCTTTAACCCCTCAGATAACACCACGGAGGTTTCAGAGAGTGGATTCACACTAGTGGGAAAGAAACGTTCCCGTAGACCTTCCCCACCCATATCCTCCACACAAAACAGAAAAAACGCACCACAGACACCAAAAAAGAAACCCTGCCCATCTGTCCCGGAAGAAAACAAAAATGTTATGTTGGTGGAATACGATACAACAGACACGTATACAAGTGACGCCATTTTAAAGCACAAAAGACTATGCTGTACATCCAACACCATGATTTGAAGAACAGATGTGCAAGGGTAGAAGAATCCCTATACCGGGAACTAAAGGACAGAAACCAGATGGCCATATGGAAGATTGTTGATTTACCGGGTTACGCGAAGAGAGAGGAGAAGAAGGGGACGGATCCACGTGTGGTGAGGTCAGCCCCCACATCTCCAAAGAAATGTAAGTAGAACCTTTACTTTTTGTAATGGCGTCTCTTAATCTTGGTTGTTTGAATGTGCGTGGTCTGAGTTCGAAGTGGAAGCAGGCGTGTTTCCTCGACGATCTCAGATCACATGATATGCATGTGATGGTTGCTACAGAGACCAAGCTGGACGGTCTACAAACCTTCTCGCCTCTCCTGAATGGCTACGAGAAAACCATGTCTCCCGGTCAGACCGGCGGACGAGGGGGCGTAGTGGTACTGATCCGTAAAAGCTTGGCTCTGCAGACAAGTACAGTCTATGTGGACCCTGAAGGTGGGCTGGTCGTCCTTGATGTGATATACAGCAGTAAGGCCTTCAGGTTGATCGGACTCTATGCACCTTGTGCTAGAGGCTTCCAAACTGATTTTTGATCGGCTCCTAGAGAACATTCTCGTGACGTCGAAGACATTAGTGGCGAGCTGGCAGAATCGTTAGCACGCCGGGCGAAATGCTTAGCGGTATTTCGTCTGTCGCTACGTTGTGAGTTCAAATTCGCCGAGGTCGACTTTGCCTTTCATCCTTTCGGGTTCGATAAATTAAGTACCAGTTACGCACTGGGGTCGATGTAATCGACTTAATACCTATGTCTGTCCTTGTTTGTCCCCTCTGTGTTTAGCCCCTTGTGGGTAATAAAGAAATAGGTATTAGGGGACTTTAATGCTATCGTTGACGTACACATCGATAGTGTTGGCTCGATCCATAGGAAAGTGAACTCTCGTCTCGTGGACCTGCTTAAGCGGTTTCAGCTGGCAGATCGTTACAGACTTGACCATCCGAACGTCCCAGAGTGGACCTGGATGAGTGGCGACGGAAGGTTCAAGTCTTATCTAGACAGGATAGTGATAAGAACTAGAGATAAGTCTAGTTTTAGTTGTCCACAGCTCGTCCAGGTGCCCTATACGGACCATAGAATGGTCAAGTGTAGACTGGACATAGGTAGCACACTAAAGATAGGAAACGGCTACTGGAAGCTGAACAAGTCTATTTTGACTTGTGAGGCATACCGCAGTCGGATTAAGGAGTTAGTGCAGAGGGCGTTAACCGGAGCCGTGGTTAATAACCGGTGGTGGTTCGCCCTGAAAAGAGCCATTCGATTCGAGTCAATTAGGTTTAGTAAGCAACTAAGACTAGATAAGGCTAGATTAGAAGGGCAATTAGCTAAGAAGTTAGAGGAGGCGTTGAGGTTGGGCTCTGTATCTCACATTTTGGCGGCGAGAACGGCTTTAGACCGTCACCTCAAAACCAAACATGAGGGGTGTAGAGTTCGGGCTAAAGTACGAGCATTGGGCCGTGAGGGAATTACTGTTGCCGGATGGGCCCGTACGATAGAAACCCAGTGTGGCAACAATGCCACAATTAGGTCTCTTGTTGACGGAAACGGATGCACGGTGAAGGAGCGGGACGAGATGTGTGAGGCACTTTACAAGCACTTCGCCGAGTTGTTCGGGAGGTGCGGGATGCTGGATCATGGCGAGGCCCTTAGGGACTTCCTGTCTGGTGGCCCGCGTCTCTCGGCACGAGAGGCTGAGTGCTGTGAGGGGCCAATCACAGCCGAATAAGTAATCGAGGAGTTGGGCGAGTGCCCCGGGGAGAAGTCGCCGGGTCTCGATGGTCTGCCCTATGAATTTTTTAAAAGTATGCCAGACTTGTTCGGGCACCTGCTGGCTAGCGTCTTCGCCAACTGGCAGCAGAATGGGAAAATTCCCAAGTCTGTGAGCCGGGGTGTGGTGACGTTGATCAGGAAGGACCCGACCAAGGGGGACGAGATAAGCAACTTCAGGCCCAGATTTTGGCCAAGGTGCTGGCGAAAAGGTTGGCGCGGGTCGTGGATAAACTTGTTGGAGAAGCGCAAACGTGCGCTATCCCGGGCAGGACGATACACGACAATCTCCACCTTATACGCTACTCCTTACAGAGGGTCGGGAAGCTTTCTGGCGCAGGGGAGGCACTGGTACATTTAGACCAGTCTAAGGCATTTGATAGGGTCGACCATCGGTACTTGGCGGCGGTCCTCGGGGAGGCTGGCCTGGGCCCGACCTTTCGAGGTTGGATCGCTGCTTTCTATAGTGACATCGAGTCTGTGGTCAAGGTGAACGGCTTCCTTTCGAAGCCGTTCAGGATCGAGCGTTCAGTTCGTCAGGGGTGTCCCTTGTCCCCGCTTCTATATGCGTTGGCTCTTGAGCCCTTGCTGCGGAAGTTGGAGGCAATAGGGGGCGCACCGCATGATCTATGGTGTGGAAGAGGAGCTACGGCGTACGCGGATGACATCTCCATCATCGTGGCAGATGAGGACCAGCTTCCAGTGGCGGAAGAGGCCATAAAAAGCTGCGAGGCGGTGGCAGGAGCAAAGGTGAACAAGGACAAGTCGGTCGGTTTGCAACTCGGCACCTGGAGGGGCAAGCCGATGCCGTCCAATAACGTCGTGGGGCGTTGGACGGAAGGTCCTGTTAAGCTGCTCGGAGTCTGGTTCGGGCCAGACCTCCAGATAGAGAAAAATTGGAGTGAGGTGGCCGGCAGGGTGACCGCTCTAACCCAGACCTGGTCTGGACAGGCGTTATCCCTGCTAGGGAGGGCGGAGGTGGTGCAGATGTTCATAGCATCAGTAGTCACCTACCGCCTGACCGTGGTGCCTTGCCCCGATTTGTGACTGAACAAGTTGGAGAGAATCCTTTTCCACTTTTTGTGGAAAGGAGGGAAGCCACTTGTAAAGCGCTCTGTCTGCTGCCAGAAACCGCTAAAGGGTGGGCTAGGGATGCCTTGGCTGAAGATGCGAAAGGTCGCGTTAAGGTTGAGGCACCTCTGGCTTTACTTGGATGGAGAACAGGTGTGGTCACCGCACGTTCGGTTCTACCTTCCGTGGAGTGTTCGGAGTTATCGGGACTGAGTGCTTTCGCCGAACAACTGTTGTCAGTGAATGGAAGAGTACAGCTATCAGTGGAGTCTATCATTGAGATTGTGCCACCTCCTTTCCTCAGCAGGGAAAGGAAGGCTTGTTTTTCCTGCGTAGTAGCCATACTGAAAGAAACAGTATGGAAGACGCGTACGAAAGATATAGTGACAGGTACTTTTGTATCCGGCCAGGGATTGGTTAACTTTTTCAGTTACCACCTCGGTAGTAAGATCAGGCTGGAGAAGAGGTGTCTCTCACGAGATATGTTTGCGAAAAGATGGAAGTTTGTAGCGTGCAAGTTGGGTATATCTGGCACCAGGTAAGTGTGGCCGGATCAAGAAGTAAAGGTTCTACCCAGATGGCTGGGATCCGTGCCCTACTGTATAATACCAAATTTTAAAAACTTTATATTGTAAATATTATATATATTTTATTGTAATCACCAACGTTTTAAGCTACTACACCCTATATGTTTGTCTGTATTTGTATGTCCCCTCTATGTAACGCCTTAATGGCGAATCTTTCATGAAATAAAGTAGCTTGCTAACCAGCCACATGGTTCCGGGTTCAGTCCCACTGCGTGGAATCTTGGGCAAGTGTCTTCTGCTATAGCCTCGGGCCGACCAATGCCTTGTGAGTGGATTTGGTAGACGGAAACTGAAAAGAAGCCTGTCGTATATATGTATATATATATATATGTATATATATATGTGTGTGTGTCTGTGTTTGTCCCCCTAGCATTGCTTGACAACCGATGCTGGTGTGTTTACGTCCCTGTCACTTAGCGGTTCGGCAAAAGAGACCGATAGAATAAGTACTGGGCTTACAAAGAATAAGTCCCGGGGTCGATTTGCTCGACTAAAGTCGGTGCTCCAGCATGGCCGCAGTCAAATGACTGAAACAAGTAAAAGAGTAAAAGAGTAAAGAGTATAGAAATATAATAAAAAACAAAAGAGTACCCAGAGAACGCAAATTTCCGCCAACGCAACACCAACGTCTTCCCAACGATTAACCGGAGATGATTTTTAAAATGAGAATATCTGTATTAAACTTGACTGCTCGCACAAATGAGAACACTAAAAATGAAGCCGGCCGCTCTCAAAAATTAAGTAAAAAATGCCGAAAAAATAATCTAAAATCCATGTCTGGTACCGGATCGATCTCCAAATCTAATCAGGTCGTGCTAGTCACGAAGTCAAACATCCCTGAAAATTTCATCCGAATCCATCCAGCGGTTCTTGAGATATCGTGTCCACGGACAAACAAACAAACAAACACGACTGAAAAACAATACCTCCGCCTTCGCTAAGGCCGAAGTAATAATAATGAAAACAAAAAAAAAATTGGAGTATTGGTAGTGATACCAAAAATTAAATAGAAAAGTTTTGGGAAAAAATATTGGCATTTTGGGCAAGTGTCTTCCTCTGATATAGCCCTGGGCCGATCAAAGCCCTGGGAGTGGATCTGGTAGGCGAAAGCTGAAAGAAGCCTGTCGTACATACATACATTTATACATATATACATACATACATACATACATACATATATATATAATAATTCTACTGTCCTTAGTAAATATATATGGGAACTAAAATCTAAAAAATATTAAGTACAATTTAAATTAGGAGATAGTTTATAAGGCAAACTCATATCGAATAGGTAGTAATTTTTGTTTATTATGTACTAACGAATTTAAGGAAATATTATTAACTAATAACAAAAATTTGGCTAATTCACTTGAACGAAAAATTAAATGTAGACATAAATTAAATTACTTATTTAATAAGTTTAGCTAATTTGTGTATATGTATAAACCCTGTTTTATGTTACTAATTGTTGTAGTTATAATTTGTAGTAGTAAAATGTGTATGAATTAACACGAGATTATATAGTCTGTATTACATAATTAGATTAAGTTGAAAATTAGATGTTTAGAAAATAAATTAATTAATTAGTGAAAATGGCTGTGTGGTAAGTAGCTTGTTTACCAACCACATGGTTCCGGGTTCAGTCCCACAGCGTGGCCCCTTGGGTAAGTGTCTTCTACTATAGCCTCGGGCCGACCAAAGCCTTGTGAGTGGATTTGGTAGACGGAAACTGAAAGAAGCCCGTCGTATATATGTATATATATATATATATGCATGTGTGTGTGTGTGTGTCTGTGTATGTCCCCCTAGCATCGCTTGACAACCGATGCTGGTGTGTGTATGTCCCCGTTACTTAGCGGTTCGGCAAAAGAGACCGATAGAATAAGTACTGGGCTTACAAAAGAATAAGTTCCGGGGTCGAGTTGCTCGATCAAAGGCGGTGCTCCAGCATGGCCGCAGTCAAATGACTGAAACAAGTAAAAGAGTAAAAGAGTAAAGAGTATAGATTAAATTATAGAATTTTAGCTAAATTTATGTTTATTATATTATGTATTTTACGTATTTAGTATTTAAATTATTCAGACTTTACAATTTTTCCAGTTAATGGTATATTAAAGTTAATTTTTTCTCCTAATTCTTACAGCTAAAATATATTTGTAATTTTAATTTTAATAGCTTAAATACATATTCCTATCTATTTCTTCTATAAATTCAATTTACGCCATATTTTCACGCGATATATATCTTATAAACGCTAATTTCTACGTTTTACGTTTAAATTTTTAGCTAACGAATATCCTTCGATAAGATAAGTTATGTTTTTATTTTAAGAAATATTGTTAAATGTTTTTCGATTATTTATAGTTAATACACGTATTTTTAAATATATATTTATTTAATAATTAGTATAAGTTAAAATAAGTACATTTATTCTATTATTATTTTTTATTTTCTATTATTTATTATCTTAGACCTGATGAGTAGCTACATTTTTAAATAGAATTAATTTTAGCTCAATTTAATTTTAAACAAAGATACACACACACACACACACACACACACATTAAGCAATTCAGTAAAGAAACATGTTATTCACAACATATAGAAAACATATACTATAAAAAAAAACTTATTCCAAAATCAATAAAAAAAGTACAATAAATAGTAAATAGTAGTAAATAGACTACGCACGTTTCGTGGCTATATTTTCAAATAGATAATAATTGATTTTATTATTATTATTATTATTATTATCTATTTGAAAATATAGCCACGAAGCGTGCGTAGTTTTTTTACTACTATTTTACTATTTTAGAATAAGTTTCTTTCTATAGTATATGTTTTCTATATGTTGTGAATAACATGTTTCTTTATTGAATTGTTTAATATATATATATATATATATATATATATATATATATATATATATATATGTTTGTGTGTGTATGTGTGTCTTTGTTTTGTCCCCCACTTCACCTGACAACCGGTGTTGGTTTGTTCACGTGCCCTTAACTTAGCGGTCCGGTAAAAAGAGATCGTTAGAATAAGTACAAGGCTAAGAAAAGAACTAATGGGCTCGAGTTGTTCGACTGAACCCTTAAAGGCTGTGACCCATATGGTCGCAGTCTAATGAGTGAAAAATAGTAAAAGAATAAAAAAGATGAAAATGTTGATGTAAAGAAAACGAGGTGAAAGTGAGAATGAAAAGATTTTGAAAGAGTTCTTAAGGATTCTTAAAGATTAAGAATTGTGAAAAAGATAATGAAAAACAAGAAGAAGAAAAACACGGTATATCAGGAAAAGAGAGAGTTAAAGGCTAAAACTAAATCTGATAGGATGTCTGGGTAAAATGCAAGTCGAGTAAATAAAGATAAGAGCAAAATAAGCGAAGAAGAGTTGAAGGAACGAAGCGATACACATCACTGGTCTCTATGGCTGGATGCTCTTCCTAATGTACAGAGTATGCAGTTGTACAGTTTATCTATTTCTTTATTGCCCACAGGGGGCTAAACATAGAGGGGACAAACAAGGACAGACAAAGGGATTAAGTCAATTACATCGACCCCAGTGCGTAACTGGTACTTATTTAATCGACCCCGAAAGGATGAAAGGCAAAGTCGACCTCGGCGGAATTTGAACTCAGAACGTAGCGGCAGACGAAATACGGCTACACATTTCGCCCGGCGTGCTAACGTTTCTGCCAGCTCGCCGCCTGTACAGTTGTACAGTTTATCGTGGCGTCAACAATAGACAAGGCGATGTGTCCTTGGTGAGATTAAAAGGTTTTCTTAACCATATGTTGGCTCCATTCATTTATCATTCACTTTACAGAGTAGACTGGGTGCCTTTTATCATGCCACCGTCACTAATAAAGTCACCCTCACAAGGCTAATGTATTCTTGGTACTCTTCCGTGTCTTTGTTTTGTTGGAGGTCATGTGACCAGGAGTGCGGAAAGTAAAAGAACGATCAGAATAAGTGGATGAATGAAGTGAGAGTATGATAGTAGAGACAGAGCGGCTGAAGGCTGGGATAAGAAGCTGGTGGAGGACGGAGTAATAGAAAAGAGACACTTATGGGAGTAAGAAATGTACGACAGTAATGGTAGCTAAATTTTTCGGGGTCGATTAAATAAGTGCCAATTACGCACTGCGGTCGATATAGTCGACTTAATCCGTTTGTCTGTCCTTGTTTGTCCTCTCTGTGTTTAGCCCCTTGTGGGTAGTAAAAAAATAGGTATTTCATCTGCCGCTACGTTCTGAGTTCAAACACCGCCGAGGTCGACTTTGCCTTTCATCCTTTCGGAGTCGATAAATTAAATACCAGTTACGCACTGGGGTCGACATATTCGACTCAATCCGTTTGTCTGTCCTTGTTTGTCCTCTCTGTGTTTAGCCCCTTGTGGATAGTAAAAAAATAGGTATTTCATCTGCCGCTACGTTCTGAGTTCAAACACCGCCGAGGTCGACTTTGCCTTTCATCCTTTCGCAGTCGATAAATTAAATACCAGTTACGCACTGGGGTCGATATAATCGACTCAATCCGTTTGTCTGTCCTTGTTTGTCCTCTCTGTGTTTAGCCCCTTGTGGGTAGTAAAGAAATAGGTATTTCATCTGCCGCTACGTTCTGAGTTCAAACACCGCCGAGGTCGACTTTGCTTTTCATCTTTTCGGAGTCGATAAATTAAGTACCAGTTACGCATTGGGGTCGATATAATCGACTCAATCCCCTCCCCTAAACTGCCCTTGAGGCAAAAATTTGAAATAATTATTTAGAGCTTACTATTTCTTTTGTTGATAACAAGTACCAGTAATATACTGATAGTCGTATCAGGTTTTGAAATGCTGTTCTTTAAATTTCAGCTTCTGCTGCCTTTATAGTTCGTTCGTTTCACAAACCTTTTATATCTGAGCCATTCCCTGACGAATCATGGAAGGAGAGGGGAAAAGAGAGAGGATGGAGGGTGAGAGGAGCATGACTTAACCCTCTCGCCGATAAAGGTTTGTATCTGGAAACGGGTGGTAAGAGGAGAAAGGATGAACTCAAGGATTCATGAAAGGGATTGAATGGGATTAACGTCATAATAATGTGTGTGTGTGTGTGTGAGAGAGAGAGAGAGAGAGAGAGAGAGAGAGAGAGAGTGAGAAAGACAGGCAGACAGACAGAGAGTTAGAAAGAAAGAGAGAGTGGGAGAAAGAAAGAGAGGGAAAGAGAGACAGAGACAGAGAGAGGAGGTGAAACAGAGCGAGGGAGAAAAAGAAATAGAGACAGTCAGAGAGGAGAGAGAGAAATAGAGAAAAAGAAATAGAGAGAGAGATAGAAAGACAGAGAAAGGAAGAGAGAGACAGAAAGAGAGAGAGAGAGAGAGAGAAATAGAGAGAGAGATAGAAAGACAGAGAAAGGAAGAGAGACAGAAAGAGAGAGAGAGAGAAAAATAGAGAGAGAGATAGAAAGACAGAGAAAGGAAGAGATAGAAAGAGAGAGAGAGAGAAAGAGAGAGTGAAGGAGGGATAGAGGGAGGGAGAAAGAGAGAGAAGGAAAGACAGAAAGAAAGAGAGAGAAGAAGGAAAGAGATAGAGAGATGGAGGGAAAGAATGAGAAAAAGAGAGAAGGAGAAGGAGAGAGATTACTCCGACTTTAAACAGCTGTTTGTGGAGGATTAGAAAGAATTGTTCATTTCGTTTCCCGAATTGTTTCCCCGCTTTTTTAAAAAAAAAAAATTACGGCTAAGTTTTATTGTTGTTGCTGTTGTTGTTGTATGATCTGTTGTAAAAGTGAAAGAATAAAGAAAGAAAAAACGAGAAACAAAACAAAACCCTCAACAATTTGACAACACAATTTCTGAAGAATTTACCAAGTTAAGTTGAGTGAAATGTGAGCCAGACTTTTAAAAGACTTTCAGGCGACTTTAATAGCTTTGAACACACCACAATGGCGTCAGAGTAAGTTATAAGTTATCCGATAAAGCCTCCCTGGGTCTGCGAGTAACAAAAAACGGTTTGGGTTTCAGTTAGGACTTGTGATGGCTCCGTTGTGCTAAGAGTTTCTGCCATTTATGTAAAGTTGGAAAGAAAATTTTCTACGAAATTTGAAAATATCATTGAAAAATGTTTCCGTTCTTCTGACTGAAGAAGGAGAAAATATGTGTAAAACATAGTTTTAAATTCCCTTTTCATTTTCTTTAAATTAGGAACGAAATTTATTGACCTAAATCTATATCAAATTTTAAATAATTTATCTTTTTAAAATTCCAATGACAACCAAGTTTCTTTCTTAATTTAAAGAAAATGTAAGAAAAAAAAAGAGCATTTAAATAGAGTCTTCTTGCCTGTTTTGTATCTTTTTTTCTAGAACTTTCAAAGAAACATCCAAATTGTGTTGATTAGAAATGTTTGATTGAAAGATTTCATCACCTTCGCTTGAAATGTTTTCTCATATTCTTATTGAAAAGAAATTCTAGCATCTATATTTAGTGTGTATTGCAGCTTCTCTTGCAAAAAAATAACTGCAGTCTCCCGCAAAAACATTTTTAAAAGATCATCTCAGAAAAAGATGGGGTGATCAAGTCTGAAAGATTTTTGGTCTAAGATCTATTCGTCCACAGCTGACCGAAGGCTAAACAACAGTTAAGGAAACTTGGAAGAACACAAAGGATTCCGCCCAGAATGAGAACAGTGATCAAGATTTCGGAAATGCAACTTTGCTAATAATATTTTATAATACTTGTATCAATTTAAAGAGTATTCACTGGAATAACAGTGTGGGATTTGTGAATACCAATCTGGAATTGGACAGAATTCAGCATGCGATGTGACAGATCTTTTGTACAATCAAAGGCAAAGCTTACATAAACATATTTGGAAATGTATGCGCATACATGGTGGATGTCTAGTCGTTAAACGAACATGACCATCGCGGACAAGTGATCGCTGACAGGAGCTGTGTCCGTGCAAGAGCTTCAAGTCGAGTGCAGCTTGTACAACATCACAACGACTCTCACTTGAAATAGCAAGGAGCCCAGAGACAAGTAAAGCGCAAGATATCCAGCTCAGTAGCGCAACCAGGTTTTAAAAAAAAGGTTAACCTTGTCTTAGAAGGATGCCTTAACAAAGACCAGGGCTCACTCACTCCTAGTGGCATTATTGCGTCCTCGGACACCAGCCAGAGTATTTTTGCGTCTCGGTGCATGCATACATACATGCATACACAATACATACATACAATCATACATACATACATACATACATACACACATACATGCATAAAAATCTGTAAAACTGAAAAGAAGTTTAACATTTAAATATGTTTGAGCATGTCTAGATATGCAACTATACGCACGAGAATACATACGTAAAGCATACAAATCGGCACATACATACATACATACATACATACATACATACATGCATACATACATACATACATACATACATACATACATACATACATACATACATACATACATACATACATACATACATAAAAACAAACAAAAATATCCCGTTCTTGATGTTGAAATTCCAATGAAGGAGCCTTGGATCTAGGTTAGAAACCGTCTCTTTATTGGCAAGAAATCTTGAAATAAACTGAATAATGACATACATACATACAAACATACATGTATGAATACACACACACACACACATATACTCTTATTTTCAAGGTTGGATAGTTTTTGAGGTAGGAAGTAATCATAAGTATTTTCTTAGTTGCAGAGTCGAATGTGTGCAATCGGATGAATAGCCATTAGCGAAACGGGAAAATGAAATAACGTACGTATATCTAAGCTGCTAGAAACTATACTCGTGGAGCTGCATCAGGGCTTGTGTCTAGTTAGGAGAAAGAAAAAGAAAAAGAGAGAGAGAGTGAGTGAGACATCTTAGCCTTGGATGCTGGTGAAAAGGAAAACCGGATTGAGCAGCGGTATCACAGATTTTAGATCCCTTCCGTTGATTTTACACCATCTAGCCTTACAACTCAACGGTCAAAGGGGTGAGCTGGCAGAAGCGTTAGCACGTCGGGCGAAATGCTTAGCGGTATTTCGTTTGTCGCTACGTTCTGAGTTCAAATTCCGCCGAGGTCGACTTTGCCTTTCATCCTTTCGGGGTCGATTAAATAAGTACCAGTTACGCACTGGGGTCGTTATAATCGACTTAATCCGTTTGTCTGTCCTTGTTTGTCCTCTTTGTGTTTAGCCCCTTGTGGGTAGTAAAGAAATAGGTCAAAGGGGAAATAATTCTAATTCTATTCTTTTACCTTTCTTTTTTTCCATTTTTTTTTCACAATTCCACTTTTTGAACCCACCTTCATTTCGTTTTTTCCCGGTGATTTCTCTTGCCCTATTGCTTTGATTTGTATCTTGTATAGGCCATGTGGCCAGTGCCAAGATTATTCGGAGACACTAGGCATGTTTTATAACCTGCCTAGATAATATCTTCAGTGTATGAAACTATTATAGCTCATAACTATATACTGCGTACATTAGACAGTATTTATCTCTCACCAGATGGGGTACTTATTTTGTTGATCAGTTGATCATATCTAAACGGGATAGTAAACAAATATATATATAGAGAGAGAGGGAGGGAGAGAGATGTGCATTTATGTATGTATTCTGTATGGAGAGGGATAAAGCAGTCATAGAACTGGTTGTCACTGCTTAGTTACGGGGACGTAAAGATTTAGACATTTTTAACATTCAGCTTTCAGTGACGTCATCGGATGCCTAGAGAATGGTGGTGGTGATGGTAGGGCGAGGCAGTACAGTTGCGGCCAAAATGTTCAGAACGGCATTGTTTTCGTCAGAAAAGTAAATATATAGGCGCAGGAGTGGCTGTGTGGTAAGTAGCTTGCTTACCAACCACACGGTTCTGGGCTCAGTCTCACTGCGTGGCACCTTGGGTAAGTGTCTTGTACTATAGCCTCGGGACGACCAAAGCCTTGTGAGTGGATTTGGTAGACGGAAACTGAAAGAAGCCTGTCGTATATATATATGTATATATATGGGTTTTTGTGTTTATGTCCCCTCCCCCCAACATCGCTTGACAACCGATGCTGGTATGTTTACGTCCCCGTTACTTAGCTGTTCGGCAAAAGAGACCGATAGAATAAGTACTAGGCTTACAAAGACTAAGTCCTGGGGTCGATTTTCTCGACTAAAAATGCGGTGCTCCAGCAAGGCCGCAGTCAAATGACTGAAACAAGTAAAAGAGTAAAAGAAAGAGTATAAGTTTTTATCAAAGTTGTTTTATATTTTATAATTTTCACAGACAATAAATACGATATTATTTGTTATTGTCTGAGATTTTGGTGTATTTTGAGAGGTTAATACAAAAGTTATGGATGATATAGTGATTTACTGCAAAACCCATGGCGGCCAAAATGATCAGAATGGTGAAAACATAACAAAATAATCAAAAATGACAGAGAATACTGGAATTATTTAATATCTAGTGTGAAGCCCTTTAGCTTCAATCACACTTTGACATCTTCGACTGCATGAGGAAATTAAATTTTCAATTTCTTGCTGGGTGATCTTATTCCATTCTTCCTGAAGGGCATTCATTCCATAATTGCTCGGTTGTTTTAGGATTTCTGGCTTTCGAACGTTCTCCTAGAATATTCCACACATTTTCAATAGGATTGAGATCTGGGCTTTGAGCAGGCCAATCCATAACAATAACCTTTTCAGCCTTGAGGAAGTTCATGACCACCTTAGCCTTGTGACATGGGGCATTGTCCTGCATGAATATGGGTGGTCGCTTAGTTGAATTTCTCAGCACAGGCAAGACATGATCTTTTACAAGTTGCTTATAAACTCCTGCATTTACCTTTCCATGTTATCGCACCAAAGGGCCCACACCATCTCCAGATATCATCCCCTAAACCATGACACTTCCTCCACCGAATTTAACACTAGTCTCAAGGTATTTAGGCGACAATTTTTCACCTACTTTTCGACGAACGTACCTTTTCCCATCTGAGCCAAATAACATAAACTTAGATTCATCTCTGAAATGCACCGTTTGCCATTTTTCTTGAGACCACAACACATGTTCGGTTGCAAAGATAAGACGACACTTTTTATTCTTGGAGATGATCAGTGGCTTCACTGCAGGTGCTCTTGCTTGTAGGTCATGTTCAACTAAACGACGAGACACAGTTTTTCGAGATAAAGTTTTCTTCAGTACAATGCTCATTTCCCGAGAAACAGCAGCGGCAGTTTTAAATCTGTCCTTTTTAACCAACTTTACCATAGCACGATCTTCTCTCTTGGTCGTTTTTCTAGGCCTACCTGTAGACTTTCTTGCTTCACACGAACTACAATCATCGTAGACCTTAAGAATACCGTGAACAACACTTTTTGACTTGTTAACAATCTTTGCAATAGACTCAATACTTAAATTATCCTTCTTTCGAAGCTTAATAACCTGCAGACGAATTGGTAATGGAGTAAATGGCATTATATTAACAAAGTACACTGCAGATATTCTTACTAATGTTTAGTAAACGAACCGTCACGTAAACAAATTCAAAACATTAGAGTTCACCGGTTAAATATACTAAAACATGGAGTAAAAGCAACCATTCTGATCATTTTGGCCGCCATGGGTTTTGCAGTAAATCACTAAATCATCCATAACTTTTGTATTATCCTCTCAAATTACACTAAAATCTCAGACAATAACAAATAATATTGTATTTATCGTCTGTGAAAATTATAAAATATAAAACAACCTTGATAAAAACTTATACCTACTTTTCTGACGAAAACAATGCCGTTCTGAACATTTTGGCCGCAGTTGTATATTGCTTTTGTGGCAATGGTGATCATGAGGCTACTGACGTAGTAGTAGTAGTAGTAGTAGTAGTAGTAGTAGTAGTAGTAGTAGTAGTAGTAGTAGTAGTAGCAGCAGCAGCAGCAGCAGCAGTAGTAGTAGTAGTAGTAGTAGTAGTAGTAGTAGTAGTAGTAGTAGTAGTAGTAGTAGTATTGTTGGTGGTGCTAGTGTGGATGTTAGTGTCGTGGTAGTAGTATTTTGCTGTTGTATCGCTCCGTCGAAAATCAGAACCATATACCACAAGCGGCTAGGATTCAAAAGCCAACGGCTTCCCGACATCTTGCAAAAGAAACAGAGAAATCCATATTGAGTGGATGGAAATGTCTTCAAGAAGCAGCCGGATATTCGACAATCTGTGATTGCAGACGAACCAACATGGCGGCAATGAACGTAACTAAGGCCTGCTGCATCAAACTCCTCCATCATTCACCAAATGCTAAGGACTTTTTTTTTATTCTTTTACTTGTTTCAGTCATTTGACTGTGGCCATGCTGGAGCACCGCCTTTAGTCGAGCAAATCGACCCCAGAACTTATTCTTTGTAAGCCTAGTACTTATTCGATCGGTCACTTATGC
>NC_043002.1:106272064-106294564 GCF_006345805.1 Octopus sinensis
CGGCAGACGAAATACCTATTTCTTTACTACCCACAAGGAGATAAACACAGAGGGGACAAACAAGGACAGACACACGGATTAAGTCGATTACATCGACCCCCAGTGCGTAACTGGTACTTAATTTATCGACCTCGAAAGGATGAAAGGCAAAGTCGACCTCGGCGGAATTTGAACTCAGAACGTAACGGCAGACGAAATACGGCTACGCATTTCGCCCGGCGTGCTAACGTTTCTGCCAGCTCGCCGCTCCAACATTCAATGAACAATGCTGAGGCAGATGCATGGTTTTCACTCAGGTTGTAAGATATAAATAATCACGGACGCCATAAAACAGACCTGCTCTGAACAAGTAGAGAGCATGCTGTTATCTTTCTGTCAACAAGGGTGTGATGCAAGCATCAAAATGCATTACCTTCATAGCCACTTGGGTCGTTTCCCAGATAACCTTCGTCTCCTATGTGATGAACGAGGTGATGATTCCTCTAAGATTTAAGAAATATGGTACAAAGATACCAGTGACACCGGGGCACCTATATGAATGCAGATAACAGATGGGTCATTCACTATGGTTGTTATGGAGCAACTCACCACAGGAACTCTCTGCAATGTCACTTTCGTGAGAGATCTGAATAAATGTACATTGTATCAATGATAACTCTCTATGCTTATTTCACTGTTATCTGATTCTATGGATGTAATTTAATCATAAATAAGTTCTTCTATGAGACTTTTTTTTTTGGTTTCACCCAATAGGCAACAATAATGATTTGTTGTCCTCAGTTCTTGTACCCGATCAGTTGCATGCATAGCAATTACGAGTATAACATATCTCGATACCCCGAGATGATAGACAAAAAAAAAACGGACGGCATATTTAAAATCAGCGATCGAAATTTACCTAAAAACAGGCCATATCTCAAGCACCAAATTCTGTGTCCCTCTTTGAAACTATTGGGTCACTAGACTGATGGGGCACACAGGGGACGCAAAACCCAATGATACCCTAAGACGAGACGATATCACATTTCACTACATGTCACACACACGCGCACACACACACACACACACGCACACACACACACACACACACACACACACACGCCACTACACAACGGATATAAAGCATACAATATATACAGCTCCATAGCAGACATACCACTCTACTCTACACTCTTCATATCTCTCTATCTCTAGGCGTAGGAGTGGCTGTGTGATAAGTAGCTTGCTTACCAACCACATGGTTCCGGGTTCAGTCCCACTGCGTGGCACCTTGGGCAAGTGTCTTCTACTCGGGACGACCAAAGCCTTGTGAGTGGATTTGGTAGACAGAAACTGAAAGAAGTTCGTCGTATATATATATATATATATATATATATATGTGCGTGTGTGTATATTTCTGTGTCTGTGTTTGTCCCCCCCAACATCGCTTGACAACCTATGCTGGTGTGTTCACGTCCCCGTAACTTAGCGGTTCGGCAAAAGAACCGATAGTTACAAAGAATAAGTCCTGGGGTCGATTTGCTCAACTAAAGGCGGTGTTCTAGCATGGCCACAGTCAAATGACTGAAACAAGTAAAAGAGTAAAAGAGTAAATAAAAGATACTCCGCCCCACACACACACACTGCAGTCCATACCACAATCACCCTCTCCCCGCACACACACCCACCCACCAGCCATCACACTTCACAAACGCCACTACAACAAACTACGACACAGAACCGCTCCACACTGCCTTACGCCCCTCCACCCACCCACCATCAGCCCCACCCCCACCACCACCCTGCACTACACCACTCCATACGACCACTCCATACAACACCACACCGTGCCATAACAAACACGAAATCACCACGACACCCCTACACTGCCATACCACCCCCACCCCCTCCTATACCACCACAACATACCACTATAACTACCACCGCACCAATAATATACGAGATAAACAGATGACCGTCTTGCCTCACCCAGCCCCAGTCCCACCCGACTCTCTCTCTCCAGTTCAGATCTGTTTAACACATGCTTCTATCAACTAATTCACTGATTTATTTTACATCTGTCTTTCTGTCTTTCTCATCTCCCTTTATTATTTCACACTCTACCTACCTACCTACCTACCTACTAGCTACCTACCTACCTACCTACCTACCTACCTACCTACATACCTACCTACCTACCTACATACCTACCTACCTACCTACCTACCTACCTACCTACCTACCTACCTACCTACTTCACTACATACCTACCTGCCTATCTATCTATCTATCTATCTATCTATCTATCTATCTATCTATCTATCTATCTATCTATCTATCTATCTATCTATCTATCTATCTAGGCACAGCCATGCGCGCGCGTAAAATTTCACATCGCTATCTACAAAACGGTGTATTGCAAGTGTGTATATACGTATGTATATATGTATGTATGTATGTATGTATGTATGTATGTATGTATGTATGTATGTATGTATGTATGTATGTATGTATGTATGTATTTATGTATGTATGTGTATGTATGTATGTATGTATGTATGCATGCATGTATGTATGCATGTATACATTTACGTATGTACGTATGTATATGCATATACAACTGAGTATTTAACAAACAGTATATATACAGTGTGATAAAGAAATCAAGACAGACAACTGACAGACAGACAAACAGATAGATATATATAGTAGTTCAGAAGAAAGAAAGAAAGAAAGAGAGAGAGAGAGAGAGAGAGAGATAATAGATAGATAGATAGATAGATAGATAGATAGATAGATAGATAGATAGATAGATAGATAGATAGATAGATAGACAGATAGATAGACAGACAGATAGATAGATAGATAGATAGATAGATAGATAGATAGATAGATAGATAGATAGATAGATAGATAAACAAATAGATAGATAGATAGATAGATAGATAGATAGATAGAGAGGAGAGAGAGAGATAGATAGATAGATAGATAGATAGATGATAGATATACGTACATACATATATTACAAGAAGAAGTTAACAGAGATTTCGAAGTCACAGTCAGCCAGTTCCTTGTAAAAATAAATATGATACTGTAATAATGAGAAATGTTTTGTGTGATCCTACAATTAATGTTTGCTTTTATGTATAAATATACATAAAAGCAAAAACAAACATCAATACAGTTATGTGTGTGTGTGTGTGTGTGTGTGTGTGTGTGTGAGCGTGTGTGTGTGTAGGCATATACATAGATTTACATACACACATGCATACGTACATATATGTACACACATATGTATGTGTGTTTATCTATGAATGCGTTTGTGTGCGCGCACGAGTGTGTGTGTAGAGAGAGATAATAGAAAAAAAAATTAGTCATATGTTATGAAGGTATCGCTTATTAGTGTTTTTATACACAATTAAAAAAGATTAAAAAAAGTCTTCGAATTTTCCGAGAAAAACTAGACAAAAGTGTTTAAGCAGTATTTTATTTCATCTCATTAGAAAAATTCGAAGACTTTATTTATAGATGTGTTTAAAGAAACTCAGAAACGACACCATACCTTCATTTCTTGTAACTACTCTTTTTTATTATTATTGATATACTGCTCTGTATACCACCACCAACCATTTATTCGTAGATGCATGTGTGTGCGTATATATATATATATATATATATATTTCAAGATTAATCAGCCGAAATTGCGAAGATGATCTGGTTCTTGACTGATGACTGAGAGCTTCGAAAGTCCCGTTTGTGTGTTTTTTTGCCGTCTTCAAAATGTTTCACGTTCTTGTCCCAGTTTGTGTTATTTTTAACGTTTATCTATATACATGGCGGCTACGTACCCTACCCTTTAACCCTATACTGTATATATATATATATGTCTTCTGCTAAAGCCTCAGAATTGTCGGCTTTGTAAAGTGAATTCTATAATTAAAGATGTGGTTTCATCTATACGTCTTTAGTTGTCCAAAAATCTGAATTTCTCGAAATTCTAATGATATTTGGATTTTCTTTTCATAGACAAGGAATTACTTCGGATGAGTATTCTGTTTGCATTTATTGGTGACTGATTGTTGGACATAGTTAACCAAATTCTTTTAAAACTGAGTGTTTTATTGATATCTGCCTGGCTTTTTAATCGCTTTTGATCTTATCAATTATACATAGATGCATACATACATACATACATACATACATACTACATACATACATACATACATACATAATATATATATTTATATTTATATACACGTATGTGTATGATTGTGTATAGAAGAATATATTATTCAAAGAAATTCCAACTTTGATTTTCACGTTTTATTTACAATCTTATAATAATATAATATAATATAACGATTGAATTAGTACTTTCATGCATTAAACTATACAATCTTCAGGTTCATGTAGTAGTGGTGACAGTTATATTTTACAATTTACAACTCTCTCTCTCTCTGTATATATATATATATATATATATATATATATATATATAAAATACAGTGTACATTTAAACACATTAATAGGTTTCTATCATAGGACTCCCTTACGCTAGAAAGAACAGCGAAAGTCCAAACCACTAATTAGAGATAATTTCCTAAAGGGAGACCATGGTTTCTGACTTATTTTAGCAAACAAAATAATTTGCTAGGCGAAGTCTTCGTCAACAGGTACGCCAAGATTAAACATATAAGCACGAGGCCAATCCAGCATGTCGCTTTGAAAAAATTAAAATGTATAAGCAAGAGGAACATGCTGGATTGGCCTCGTGTTTATATGTTTAATCTTGGCGTACCTGTTGACGAAGGCTTCGTCTAGCAAATTATTTTGTTAGTTAAAATAAGTCAGAAACCATGGTCCAGGAAATAGATGGTAAATGTTTTTATTTTTCATTCACTTCGAGAATATATCCCTAATTAGTGGTTTGGACTTTAGCTGTTCTTTCTAGCGTTAGGGATTCCTATGATAGAAACCTCTTAATGTGTTTAAATGTACACTGTAGTTTATGCGAATAGTCTATTGACTAATTTTTCCATACGCTAGGCCACTGGTAGTGAAAAATTTCTAAAAGCTTTATTACCCTGATATTATTAATTATATATACATATATATATATTAATATGTATGTGTGCGTGCGTGCGTGTGTGTGGTGTGTGTGTGTGTGTGTGTGTGTGTGTGTGTGTGTGTGTGTGTATGTGTGTGTGTCTGTGTGTGTGTGTTCGTGTATCCCTGTAGATCAACTGTTCGGCAAATGAGATCAACAGAATAAGTACCAGGCTTTTAAAAATTAAATACTCGGGAAGGATTCGTTGGACTAAAATTCTTCAGAGGTGGTGTCCCCATATAAAGGCAGTCTGGAGACTACAACGAACAAGAGAAAATGTATGTACACTCACACACACACAATACATATATGCATATATATATATATATATTATATATATATATATATATATATATGTATGTATGTATGTATATATATGTATATATGTACATATATATACACATATATGTATGCATGTATGTATATATGTACATATATATACACATATATGTATGCATGTATATATATATATATATAAATTCATATATATATATATATATATACTTTGATACTTTGATACTTTGATACTTTGATAGGTTTCGGCCATTATTGGCCCAGGCCATGTCTAACTTAATAGCACCACCTGGTGAAGTCTTTCAAGTCAGAATTTGGGCACTATGGCCCACTCAAGTAGAGAGTTATTGTTTACAGAGACATATATATATATATATGTATGTATGTATATAAATATAAATATACATACATACACATATATATATATGTACACACACACACATACAAACGCATCTCGCTCTCTCTATGTGCGAGTGTGAGTGAGAGTATATGTATGCATGTTTACATACATACATACATACATACATACATACATACATACATACATACATACATACATACATACATACATACATACATACATACATACATACATACATACATACATACATACATATATATATACATACACCGCACTATACACACAAATACAAATCGATCTAACTATTTAGAAGCGCAATCGTTTGTATGTCGGCTTGTCTGTCTGTCTGTCTATCCATACAGTCGTCGGTAAGTAAAGATTCGATGGTAACAGAAGGAAGGACTGTAGCTCGATGTGTTGACGTCACAGACCACCATCTACGCTGCCATGGCGTGGCGTGGGGCACCAAGTAAAGAACGGGGTGGTCGATAGATAATATTGGTTACGGGTGGGTCACCTACCGAAGATATAATTAGTGGGCTGTCAGATGTTAAATTGAGGCCATCTATACGCTGTATATAAGCGTGTGTATGCGATGTATACATACATACGTACATACATATATACATACATACATACTACATACATACATACATACATACATACATACATGTATATATGTATGTATGAATATATATTAAAAGTTTCAAGCAAAGTGACTCAGCGTGTCCGGCGTTATAGTAGTTTTGTATATGCGTGTGTATGTGTGCGTGTGTGTATTCGTGTGGTAACACCACACACACACACACCACACACACACACATATATATATATATATATATATATATATGCATATTGCATTATATATGTGTGTGTTTGTATGTAGGTGTGTGCGTGCGTGCGTGTCTATGCACGTGTGCGCGTGTCTATGTATGTGTGCATGTGTATAGATGTGTATGTTGGTGTGTGTATATAAATGTGTGTGGCTTAAACATCGAACCATCCTACAAACTTTATGTTCGGTCAAAGCTCGTTAGAATACAAAGAGAAAACAAAAGGCACACACATATATACGCATGCACACATAGGTACTTTGGTTGTAGTGTGGTTGTAAGTGCTATTGCGTTGCACACACAAAAGTGAACTCAACAGCTCAACAAGAGTAAATAGTTTTTGATCAAAAATAATAATTCCGACTTCCAGCATTCCGTTACATATTTCTCTTGCATATTTCTCAGAGGGCGGATGGTATATATCTCTCGGTCAATGTTTATCAGTGTGGTTTGATATAGTTTCACTTCGAGCTCGTCTTGCGAAAGAGATTTTGGCCCATGAACCAAGATAATATTCCCAAATGACATATATAGGGATCATAGAAGGAAAATTCAAAATACGATATTACAACCAGCCATCTAACTTCAGGAATATCGAAGGCGACACACAACTAAGCTTTCTAGCTATATCTAATCGCTGAAGTATTTAACCTTCGACTGCAGTGCCAAAATAAAAACAAAAAGTAAATACTTGAGAAATTCAAGTCATACAGGAATGACAGAAAAAAACGCCTGTTGGGTCGCCTGGAAGATTTAGCAGGCGAAGAGTTACTCCCCGGAATCTACCAATGATAGATGAACTGATATCAAGATTGCATCTTAATCCTTGTTAAATAGAGAGATATGCAACAGATATAATGTATCAATCAACGAAGCCGTATTTAGTTTCTTCAGAGAATAACATATAAGCATTTTGTAAGTTATAAATAACCATACAAATGGAAACCCTTCAACGCATTATTCGCTTTGTTATTTGAAGACACCTCAACCATATTGCTAAGGATAACTGTATTCTCACCCCACCACTCTCTCACACCCCTTCTTCTCTCTCTGGTTTTCATTCTCTTCCTCCGAGGTCTCTCTCTCTCTCTCTCTCTCTCTGTATCTCACACACATATACTTCCTCTTATTTCTTCCGCCTTTACCTTCTCCTCTTCCAGCTCCTCCTCCTCCTTCGTCTTCTTCTTCTTCTTCTTCTTCTTCTTCTTCTTCTGATGATGATGATGAATGATGATGATGATGATGATGATGCTGATGATGATGATGACGATGACGATGATGATGATGATGATGATGACGATGACGATGATGATGATGATGATATATACACACACACACACACACGCACATACACATGCACACACACACACACACACACACACACACACACACAGATGCATATATTATACATGTTTAGGTGTTCAACGGATATATCAGATTCGTGGTGCAAAGAGAGTGGGAAAAGTGAATTTATCCGTTCCTATGCACTCATTAGGCCACACTTGGGACAAACTGGATACTCTTTTTAAAAATGATGAATCCTCAAGTGAAACGCCTAACACAGAGAACAGTTCCTGCGTTTGTAACCCCACGTGGAAGGCCCAATAAGGAAGGCAAAAACAAAGCAACCCTCAACAAGGATATTTAAGTTTACGGAGATGAAGAAATTGAAAAAAGAAAGAAAAATGAAAGCTTCTAAGAAAAGCAGTCTCAATGTCACCTCCCAAAACGGCAGAAAAGGCTGCACATCAAAAGAAAAAACATAGAAAGAAGCAGCAGAAAGAATAAAAAAAGAAAAACGGCACGTGAAGTGAGTACCATTTGCAAATTCCATTTAAAAGGTGTCTGCTGGCATGGTGAGAGGAGGTCGAATGAAACCCATAGCAAACAGCACTTTCTGCTTCACCAACAAGGCAAGACAAAACCTTGACCAGGGGAACTTGTACTTCAGTACAGACTCGCAGCGAAGGTCACTAAAAAGCTGCATGCAGATGCAGTGAGAGCTGCAACCATAGACCAGCAGAATTTCTAAGTGTGGCACAAAAATAGTGCTGCAGCTGACATGAATGCAAACTAAGTTAAGCCATACATACTCACACAAGAGACCGCCTCTAATAATAGACCCAGGTTTGCTATCATTGCAGCAAAGCGTAAATCACACCAATTCTTTTGATAAATATCACAGGCCTCCTACAAAACAACTGCAAGCACAAACTGCATACTTGAGGGAACTTTTTGCATGCAATCAAGCAATATTCACTGCGCTTAAGGTGAATATTGAGGCATAAATGATGCAGAGGTACACATATTTATGTATGCTGTATTCCATACAGATAGAAGAGAAAGAAATCATGTTGTCACATTCAAACTCGCGAGTGAGCGAGTGAGTGAGTGAGTGAGTAAGCGAGTGAGTGAGTGAGTGAGTGAGCGAGTGAGCGAGTGAGTGAGTGAGTGAACGAGCGAGCGAGTGAGTGAGTGAGGGAACGAGCGAGTGAGTGAGTGAGTGAGCGAGTGAGTGAGTGAACGAGCGAGTGAGTGAGTGAGTGAGTAAGCGAGTGAGTGAGCGAGTGAGTGAGCGAGTGAGCGAGTGAGTGAGTGAGTGAGCGAGCGAGCGAGTAGCGAGCGAGCGAGTGAGTGAGTGAACGAGCGAGTGAGTAAGTGAGCGAGTGAGTGAGTGAACGAGCGAGTGAGTGAGTGAGCGAGCGAGTAAGTGAGTGAGCGAGTGAGTGAGTGAACGAGCGAGTGAGTGAACGAGCGAGTGAGTGAGTGAGTGAGCGAGCGAGTAAGTGAGTGAGCGAGTGAGTGAGTGAACGAGCGAGTGAGTGAGTGAGTTAGCGAGCGAGTAAGTGAGTGAGCGAGTGAGTGAGTGAACGAGCGAGTGAGTGAACGAGCGAGTGAGTGAGTGAGTGAGTGAGTGAGAAAGCGAGTGAGTGAGCGAGTGAGCGAGTGAGTGAGTGAGTGAGCGAGCGAGTGAGTGAGTGAGTGACCGAGCGAGTGAGTGAGTGAGCGAGCGAGTGAGTGAGTGAGTGAACGAGCGAGTGAGTGAGTGAGTGAGCGAGCGAGTAAGTGAGTGAGCGAGTGAGTGAGTGAACGAGCGAGTGAGTGAGTGAGTGAACGAGTGAGTGAGTGAACGAGCGAGTGAGTGAGTGAGCGAGCGAGTGAGTGAGTGAGTGAGTGAGTGAAGTGAGTGAGTGAGTGAGTGAGTGAGTGAGTGAACGAGCGAGTGAGTGAGTGAGTGAGCGAGTGAGTGAACGAGCGAGTGAGTGAACGAGCGAGTTGAGTGAACGAGCGAGTGAGTGAACGAGCGAGTGACTGAGCGAGTGACTGAGTGAGCGAGTGAGTGAGTGAGTGAACGAGCGAGTGAGTGAGTGAACGAGCGAGTGAGTGAGTGAGCGAGTGAGCGAGTGAACGAGCGAGTGAGTGAGCAAGCGAGTGAGTGAAAAGCGAGTGAGTGAATAAGTGAATAAGTGAATAAGTGAATGAGCGAGTGAGTGAGCGAGTGAGTGAGCGAGTGAGTGAGTGAGTGAGTGAGTGAGTGAGCAAGCGAGTGAGTGAATGAGTGAGTGAGTGCATGAGTGAGCGAGTTTGAGTTCGTGTGTCTGCGTGTAGATGAATAAATTTAATGATAGTTTCGTCACCAATTTTATGTTGAATCCTTCACAATCGTTTAATCGTACACTTAACCCGATTCTCAGGTAGAATCCCCATGGCAAAAGTCTGACCAGGCCGGACCTTACACGTACAGTTCATCCAAAAGGTTTCGTCAATTCGCGTTTATTGACAAGCTTGGGTCAACGGTGTGTGTGTGTGTGTGTGTGTCTGTGTGTGTGTGTGTGTGAAGGAATAGTGAATTCATTTGAAGATGCTCCGTAGAAGGATCGTACCTGTGATTCCATGGTTGAGAAAGGAACTTCTTAATCACTCACTCAATCATACTTGTGTCCGCATACACATAAACAAACAATACACACACACAACCATAAACAAAAAGCAATTCCGCACACACATACACCAACACATACTGTTTTCTCAATAGGGCGGTGTTTTGATTCCTTACTTTAACATAACAAGGAAGAGAGAGAGAGAGGTGGGGAGAGGAAGGGAAGAGAGAGAGAGAGATGTGTAAGAGTGGGGGATAAACAGAACTTACAAGTTTATAAAGTATTCTACAGACTAAATTAATCTCTCTGTCTACTGATGTATTTGTTGGTAAAATGTGTGTGTGTGTGTGTGTGTATATATAGGTATGCATGTATGTATGTATATATACATACACACACGCACACATATATATGCATATATGCATGTATGTATGTATGTATGTATATATGTATGAATGTACGTATGTTTAGGATATCCAAATGTATTGTGTAAATACGAATTTATACAATAACACTTCGAAATGTGCATGTATACAAATAGTCATACATGCGCGCACACACACACACACACACACGCACACACACACACACACACACACACACACACACATATATATATATACATACATATGTATGTTTGTATGCATGTATATATATATATATATGTGATTATATATATATATACACACACTTACATATATATATATACATACACACACACACACGCATACACACACGCACACACACACACACACACACACACATATATATATGTAGAGGGAGAGAGACAAACAGACAGACAGACAGACAGGTAGATAGATAGATAGATAGATAGATAGATAGATAGTAGATAGATAGATAGATATAGATAGATAGATAGATAGATAGATAGATAGATAGATGCACTTACATACGTACACATGCACACGTACAAACACAGGTAGATGCAGATTCCCACATACATACAAATACATATACACCAACACGAACTCGTTTCTTATCTATCATACAATATAAATTACACACTCAAATCTGTCTGTCACAAAAATTTTCATCGCTTTAGGATTTCAATCTAACGTTTGCCTCAGAAATCTACGTATCATTTTTCGGTCTGTCAATTCGTATATTTCCGCAGGGGCAGAAGTGAATTGGTGTGGCAGAGACATACGTACCTTTGCGTCCTGGGTTCTCCTCCTGCCAATGCTTAAAACTGCAATTTTATGCTTTGGGGGCCAATAAAATAAAAGTAGCAATTAAGAACTGCCGTTCATTTAATCAGCTATTTCTTCCAGAACACAAAATTACGTGGTCTTATACAACATAGCCGGACAAAATGCTTCGCGGAATTTTGTCCGTCTTTATGTTCCATATTCAAATGCTGCTGAATTCGACTTTGCCTTTCGTCCTTTCGGATTCGATAAAAACAAGGACCAGTTACGTACTGGGGTCGTTGTGATCGCCAACCCACCCCACCAAATTTCAGGCTTTGTGCCTATAGTTAAAAGGATTATTGTTATTATTATTATTATTATTATTATTATTATTATTATTATTTAAGGCGGCGAGATGACAGAAATGTTAACACACCGGGCGAAATGCTTAGCGGTATTTCGTCTGTCTACACGTTCTGAGTTCAAATTCCGCCGAGATTGACTTTGAGTTTCATCCTTTCGCTGTCGATAAATTAAGTACCAGTGAAACACTGGGGTCGATGTAATCTGAACAATCGTACGAGATTATGACAGCTATGAAACTATAAACATGTAATAACCGGAAAACACCAGGAAATTATGGGCTCTCAAATTTCGAGTTAAAATTTTATATACAACGCACACACACATACACACACATGTATGTATGTATGTATGTATGTATGTATGTATGTATGTATGTATGTATGCATGCATGCATGTATGTATGTATGTATGTATGCATGTATGTATTCATGTATGTATGTATGTGTGACCGTCAACACGTCTTGTGTTCATCTCCCATGTTCCTGCCTCTAGGCTTTCACTTAATACACGTCAGCTCAATTTGAATCATTCTCAGTCGAAAGACGCCTGTTGTTATTTCTTGTTGTTGTATTCGTAACTGTGTACCATGTTCTCCGTTTTTTTTGTTTGTTTTCTTTTTTCGTCTTTGTTGCCGTACACATTCGCTAGCTTTCTTACAAAGGGGTTTAATGCTCTTTGCTTAGACTTTTTGGGAGACAACCAGATAGCATCATCTCAAGTGTAACTGTCGAAATGGTCTTGTTCCGAACGTTTTAATGCTCTGTATTGCGATTTTGTTCCATTTATATATATATATATAATGTATATATATATATATATATATATATATATATATATATATATATATATATATAAACAACATACATACATACATACATACATTACTACATACATACATACATACATACATACATACATACATACATATATACACACACGCGAGGGGTGTCCATTAAAAATTTCCTTTGACCCACTTCCGTTTATTGCAGGAAACGGAACTTGTACAGGTATAATTATATGTCTTTACATGTCATATTGTGAATTGCAGCTTTTCACTTGTATTTGTTTGTCTTTTACGGCTGTTGAAGTGGATGAAGGTGTTATAACGATGGCTGTTGAATACAGATCAGTGATCAGGTTTTTATACTTGAAAGGTCGTACACCAAAAGAGATTTTCGATGAGATGAAAGAAGTTTATGGTGACGATGCACCACCATACGACGTAGTCAAGCACTGGCATCACCAGTTCAAATATGGTCGGACATCGGTGGATAGTGCTCCTATTCCTGGACGACCACATTCCGCCATTAATGACGACACCATCCATAAAGCGGAATCCACCAGTTTGGAGGATCACCGTATAACTATTGGGCACCTAGCCCAAGAAATGAAGATATGCGTAGGGTCTGTGGAAAAAAATCATTTACGAACATTTACACATGCGGAAGTTGTCTACACGATAGATTCCCCGGATGCTCACATCTTTTCTGAAGCAAGAACGAGTCAATTGCTCCCAGGCTCTTTTGGCAAGAAAAGGAGGAGAACTTTGTGCCAAGAAAAGGAGGAGAACTTTTTCGACAGACTTATCACACAGGAGGAAATATGGGTCCATCTGTATGATCCTGACGCTAAAGTCCAGTCGAAGCAATGGAGGCATAATAACTCACCACTTCCAAAGAAGGCTCATGTCCAATCCTCAGCAGGCAAGGTGATGCTCACAGTCTTTTGGGACCAGCACAGAGTAGTGATGATAGATATTCTGGCAAAGGGCACCATAATTAACGGGGCATACCATGCTTCTCTGCTGCAGGAATTGTGGGACGCCATCAAATCATAGAGACGTGGTAAAAATTTATAGGATAGTTGAGATCAATTGGTAATAAACAAAACCTTAACTTTAGAAGGAAAAAGAAAGGTTTGAGCATCAGATGAACTGACTACTAAGAGACTTTTGGCATCATTCTCTATACGCGGAACCCGAAAATTGTTATGTGAAAATGCAAGCAATTGTACAGATGCAGACAAAAGATTTAATTAGGTCTAATCTAGTCTTGATTATATTATTTCAAGGATAATGGCGACAACCCTCTACTCTTCCTTCTGCCTGGCGCTGATATATTTTGCCGACATGCTAAATCAGATCAAACTTGATTCAAAAACAAGTGTTATGGAAGGATAATCTACCATCTTTATTATATGGATGACCTCAAATTTTACAATACATATGATAATTAACAAAAACACACAGCTACAGACAATATACAGTTTCAGAATAAGAACTGATATTAAATATCATATTAGAAAAATGCACCAAGACTCATTGAAAAAGGAGATTGATAAAAACCAGTGATATCATGTTAGACAACGAAACCACGGTAAGTGAATTAGACCAAAGAAAGACTTACTGTGACTTAGAAATCAATGTAATAGACAGTGCACAAAACTTGCACAACTAGAAGACAAGTTCAAGACTTTTATCGAATTGATATTTAATACAGAACTAATAAGATAGTCATAAGTTATAATTAAAATATTCTCAACTGAAAATAAAATGGATGAGAGAAACTAGAGAGGAAAACCTCAAAAGAACCAAGCAATGTGAAAGAGAGGTTGAAGTGACACAAAATTGTGAAAAGAAACGAGAAACAATAACAGAGATTGTGTAAAAGCAAAAATGAGGACACAGAATGCTATGCTAAAGCGATGACAGAGTAAGTACTTACGTGAATAATACATTTAAAAATGACTGAATAACATGGAAATGGACGAAAAAAAATCGTAACTGTGACTGAGAAAACCAGAACTCAAAAACTGAAATAGAAAAATTTGTTGTTGTCCAAGACAAATACCTTCCAATAAGAACTGGGGAAAAAAAAGGGAAATATAATGAAAGAAAACACAAATAGTAATACATGTATGGAGGATGTGAAGAAACAATAATTTTCTGGTTGTTTAGTTTTAAGCAACAGAGAATATATATAACCTGAATGTTAAGTTAGAAAGCAGAAAGGTTCCTTATAATACTAAGTTCTTTTGGAATTATCTTAAAAGAGATGTGGGCAAATAAACAATAAAGAGAAAATGGGAGTAGAAGGCTTAGCGCACACATATTGCGTAGAATAATTGCAATACAATAAAACAGGCATTAAAACATAAGAAAACACTGCAAGTGCCCAAGGCATATAGAACTGCGCTCGGTTGTGTAATGAAAACACGCAATACGCACTAGACAACTGGAATACTGCTGATATCACCACCACCACCACCACCATCATTACAACTACTACTACTACTACTATACTACTACTACTACTACTACTACTAATAATAATAATAATAATAATAATAATAATAATAATAATAATAAATACAAGACAGGAATAAAGACAGAAAGAAAATTAAAAGAAGAAAAGAAGGAAACCGAAGAAAACTCAATCTTGCGAAAACGAAATACTGACATGGGTTCACAAATAGATAAATAATAAATAAATAAATAAATAAATGGCTAAATAAACCAATAAGATGATATAAAAATATACAGATAAAAATCTTGTTTTATTCGGCCCTTCCACTTGATGGCTTCTCGTCGGTTGGCAAATGGTAGAAGGCGTTGCGGAAAGCTGGTGTGCTTGTCTTGAGCGAACGAAACGTATAAAGGTAGTCAAAAAATATAAAACAAAAGCAAAACAAAGCCAGAAAAAGGAAATTAGCTACCTGTCTAAACAGGTTTATTATGATAGACATATCTGTCTGTATAGAATATTCTGTCTAAGAGATTTATGTGTGATTCGCTTTGTATTGAGTGAAAGAGCAATTAATAGCTTTGCCGTGGCTGCCTTACGTTGGAACATGAGAGAGAGCCACCTACCGACAGTGACGTAGAGACACGAAATGGGAGAACAGCGAATGTTTGAGGTAAGATCAACGTAACGAAGAAATAAAGCTATGAGCAATCGCACACACACACACACACACACACACACACAAATTAAACTATACATATGTTTCAATTTCTGCCTAT
Organism: Octopus sinensis; assembly: GCF_006345805.1. Classification (NCBI taxonomy): domain Eukaryota; kingdom Metazoa; phylum Mollusca; class Cephalopoda; order Octopoda; family Octopodidae; genus Octopus; species Octopus sinensis. The sequence goes on from NC_043002.1 coordinate 106,288,058, forward strand.
GTGGTTATGCGTGCGTGCGTGTGTGGCAGAATCGTTAGCACGCCGGGCGAAATGCGTAGCCGTATTTCGTCTGTCGTTACGTTCCGAGTTCAAATTCCGCCGAGGTTGACTTTGCCTTTCATCCTTTCGGGGTCAATAAAATAAGTACCAGTTATGCACTGGGGTCGATGTAATCGACTTAATCCGTTTGTCTGTCCTTGTTTGTCTCCTCTGTGTTTAGCCCCTTGTGGGTAGTAAAGAAATATATGCGTACATTCATACGTGTGTGTGTGTGTGTGTGTGTGTGTAAAAAAAAAGGCGCGTGGCTTAGTGGTTAGCGTATTTGGCTCTCGGTCGTAAGGTCCTGAGTTCGATACCCAGCAACGCGTTATTTCATTGAGCAAGACACTTTATTTCCCATTCCCCAATTTCACTCAGCTGGCAAAAATGAGTTGTACCTGTAATTCAAAGGGCCAACTTTGTCACATTCTGTGTCATGCTGCCCCCCCCCCCGCGAGAACTACCTGAAGAGTATGTGTCTGTGGAATACTCAGTCACTTGCACGTTAATTTCACGAGCAGGCTGTTCCGTTGATCGGATCAACTAAAAACACTTGTCGTCGTAACCGACGAAGTGACGAAGTGACATATATGTATATAAAGAAAATCTCCCAAATGAAACACCTTCCAAATTCTGGGCATTCTCTTGTCTATCATCAAGTTTTACAAAGCAGTTCTATATTTAAGAGGTGAGGAATTATGTATACATTATTTACATTATTTACATTTGACGGCTATTTGTCCTCATATTGTTTGTTGTTAACACAACGTTTCGGCTGATATATCCTCCAACATTCATCAGGTGTCTTGGGGAAATTTTGAACTTGGTTTCTCATTCCTGAGGTATTTTTTAATGTTGCTGTTGTTGTGTTGTTATTATTATTATTATTATTATTATTATTATTATTTAGGTCACTGCCTGGAATTGAACTCGGAATCTTGGGGTTAGTAGTCCGCGCTCTTAACCACTACGCCACGAACATATGGCGTTGTGGTTAAGAGCGCAGACTACTAACCCCAAGATTCCGAGTTCGAATCCTAGCAGTTACCCGAATAATAATAATAATAATAATAATAATAATAATAATAACAACAACAAAAACATCGAAAAATACCTTAGGAATAAGAACGCAGGTTCGAAATTTCCCCAAGGCACCTGATGAAAGCTGGAGAGTATATCAGGCGAAACGTTGTGTTAACCACAAATAAAATGAGGACAAATATCTGTCAAATGTAAATAATGTAAATAATATATCAAATTTTACGACCTGTTGCAGAAGGGGCGCATCTTTTCGATTTGATGGCCAGATTTTTTAATTAATTCCTTTTAACTAAACACTTAGAAACTTTGGATACTGGTAGAATGTGTCACATAGAACGGGGTTTACTCTAAAAGTTTTTAACAAAATTTTATATTTTAGAAGTTGTCGTATTTGGGTAATTTTAACCAATCAATGACGTGTATTCAGCTGAAGAAAATTACTGCTGCTGTTTGCGAACAACTTCCAGGTCCACTCCCTTATCAAAATCCTTCTTTAATAACCAGAGAGGTCTCTATAGCAACATAGGTTTGCTGTATCAGGGTTGATTTGAGGCTAATTAACAACAAAATTATTACTGAGACAGACCAACGGCGGAGCTTGTGTATGGTTGCATGACCTGCTAGAAAAAGTAGCCAAACTTTTTCATGTACAGAATAGAAAAACATCTGACACCTTCAACCAGTATCCAAAGTTTCAAACTGTTTAGTTAAAAAAGATTAATTAAAAAATTGGCCATCAAATTGAAAAGATCCGAAAGGGCTCCATACATAGGGACGACATTAATGATTTTCAAGTCCTTATACCAGCCTAGGATCAACAAATGGAAACTTCTGATACATGTGTGTGTGTGTGTGTGTGTGTGTGTGTGTGTGTATGTGTGTGTGTATGCGCGCGCGCGCGTGTGTGTGTGTATGTGTGTGTATGCGTGTGTGTGTGTGTGAGTGTGTGCGTGCGTGTGTATGTGTGTGTGTGTATACATATATATATATATACTCTTTTACTTGTTTCAGTCATTTGGCTGTGGCCATGCTGGAGCACCGCCTTTAGTCGAACAAATCGATCCCAAGACTTATTCTTTGTAAGCCTAGTACTTATTCTAATCGGTCTGTTTTGCCGAACCGCTAGGTTACGGGGACGTAAACACACCGACATCGGTTGTCAAGCGATGTTGGGGGACAAACACAGACACACAAACATATACACACACACATATATATATATACATATATACGACAGGCTTCTTTCAGTTTCCGTCTACCAAATCCACTCACAAGGCTTTGGTCGTCTCGAGGCTATAGTAGAAGTCACTTGCCCAAGGTGCCACGCAGTGAGACTGAACCCGAAACCATTTTGGTTGGTAATCAAGCTACTTACCACACAGCCACTCCTACGTTGAAATAGTTTCCATTGCACGAGTGGTGCTTCACTGTGGCTGTAACCTTCGGGCTGGAACTACTAAAAGAATACACACATACACACACACACGTGCACGTGCGCGCGCACACACACACACACACTCACTCAAACACATATATACATATATACGACGGTCTTCTTTCAGTTTCCATCTACCATATTCCCTCACAAGGCTTTAGTCGGCCCGAGGCTATAGTAGAAGACACTTGCCCAAGGTGCCACGCAGTGGGACTGAACCCAGAACTATGTGGTTCGTAAGCAAGCTCGTAACACAGTGTAGGTAAAAATACACCGGAGTCTTTTGTCATCTGTGGTAAGCAAGCTGCTTACCACACAGCCACTCCTACGCCTATATATATATATATATATATATATATATATATATATATATATATATATATATATATATGTATATATATATATATATATATATATATATTACATACAGACATACATATGTGTGTGTATGCGTGCGCGCGCACACATATATAAACAATATGTTCGGAGTTATCACCGTATGAACCAGCGACCAAACTCATTATCCTTCACAAATCATCAGAAAAATCCTCATCTTTGATTTCCATGTGGAAACTGTTTATTAACTCAATTGAATTTTTCGTTTTAGGATCATAATTTCAACCAAACATTTCAGATATTCACTTTGCTCGAAATAATCGCCAGACCGTTGATTAGATTTGAGACTGCGTGTTCAAACAGAAGCTATTATGTCGTGGAAGAGACAATTTAGCCAACCAAAATATGAAGACTGTAAATTCAAAAAATAGAAAAAAAGTGATTTTGACAGTATATACTTTAGATGTTTTCTTTTTCCAAATGCTTTTGTCCATTCTGTAACAACTAATGAAAAATTATTTAAGACTTATGTCAAATATGGTAGTCTGCTCTTAGCCTTGTTATTCATGCAGGGATCGCCTATGGCAACTAAAGCTCATAGTTTTAATTCGTATAAACAGTGGACATTTTTCACACAAACTACCACTTCTATTAGTCGCTCTAAGTTATTTGCAGAAACGAATGAGGAGGACTATTAAGACTGAAACTTGTAAAGTAGTGTGTTGGAATAGAATAACTATGATTTTAACTCCGTTCCGAAATCACCGCGGCAAAGTCCAGTTAAATAAAATATATTTGCGCCGCGCACTGGTACGACAGAGTGATACAATAAGTGATCTACTAAGAAATAATTACAATAAAATTAGAAAACGTCTTAGAAGTAAACGAAGGGCAACAGGCTACACTAATAAGAAAACCCGAGAATGCAAACATTTCTCTGTATATATGAAAATAATAAATTTTAAACTAACAACACCATAGAGAAATACTTAAATAACGACAATACAGAAAATTAAAGAAAAAAGGAAAATTCAAAACGGGATATCTCAATTTATAAGAGAATTTATAACTACTAAGACCTTAACCGTCGCTACGCTGCCGGTAAAAGCATTTTGTTAATCATGTACGTACCTTCTTTTAATTGTAAACTGTTTTATAGTGAAAGTCTTGCTAGTTTCTATGCTGACAACATTCTACTTATATATCTGTCTTTCATAGACACTCACAAACAGACGTACGCACGGACACACACACACACACACACGCGCGCACACACACACACACACACACACACACACACACACACACACACTCTCTCTCTCTCTCTCTATATATATATATATATATATATATATTATTATTATTATTATTATATTATTATCATTATCATTATAATTGAGTGAGTGAGTAGGGCATGTCATTAAAGTGATACTGGGGTAAAATATACGAAGCCCAGTATACCCCTCATGACTACCCATCTGATAAGGGCACACCAGGTACATGCATCACCAGCATAAGTGCGTGGCATGGTGATCTTATATCAAGATAAACAGCGCATGACCTTGCAGGTGGGGCCCAGTTAGAATTTTCTTCAGGTTGAGTAGCCCATTCCGCTCAAAAAGGTCCTTGAATAAGGGTTGTTTAAGGATGCTGAACAAAACATCCATGTTTCCAGAGGTGAATTATTCAAACCTCAAATAATTCCTCTCAACACATGTCTATGATGCTCCCCCACTACATCTGCTTATGATTAGAAATGCACAAATCGTCAGCCACTGAGGGACATGCTCAACTAGTTTAGATCAAACAACTGTCAAGCAAATCTGTGGTGTTGAGCAGAATATTTGATATAGCCCATCTTATATATGTATGTATGTATGTATGTATGTATGTATGTATGTATGTATGTACGGGAAATAGATAGATAGATAGATAGGTTGGTAGAATTACTTATACAATGAAATGTACATTATTAATTATAAATCTTTAATGAATTTTAACGTTGCCACAATACAGCAGATTTTAAAGGCGAGTACATATTTTTCATTGGATCGATTCTGTATTTTATTGTATGTATTTTATTGGCTGCAAGAGGATTAGAGTCACAATTTAACCAAAATGAATTTGAATAATGGGTTGTTTCGAAATAATAAGAAGCATGTTATCTACAGTCGCCATTCCTCTGACTCTCCACAATCTTACTCTTTCCACAGATTTCCTGCTTTTCGTTTTTTTTTTTGTTCATGTTTTGATCAGGGCCAAGTGGCTGCAAATAAAGCAAATAAATGCAGTTGATATTCTAGAAAATAGACGGGCAAAGAGGGAATCCTAGAGGGATCAAGTTCTGGGGAAGAAGGATTCAAGAGAAAATCTGTGTTTGGGTGATGGTGAGGTATGGTGATGGACACACTATGGATGAAGAGATTTGGTAAGAACGCATTCAAATCGACTTTACCATCCATCATTTCAAGACTTGACTTCAAGATAAACGTTAAACAATAAAATAATATAATAGACAATGAAATAACAAACGATATTTATTAGTGAGGTTTATTAATTATATTTATATATTATATACCATTTATTTCACAGGATTCTTTCTTCTTCACACACAACACACATATATATATATATACACATATATATATGTATACCACACAACACACACACACATATTATATATATATATAATATATATATGTACATATAAATACACGATATATATGCATATAATATATATACATACATATACACTCATATATATACATATATTATATATACATACATATACACTCAATATATACATATATATTATATATTATATAATATATATATATATACACACGTACATATACACGTGTATATATATATGTACATAATATATAATATATATGTATATATATACATATATATATGTACATATATATACAAAAACACGTGTATATATATATATACACACACCCCCATACATATATAAACATATATTACATGTATAATATATAAACAGGTAATATCTGTTTACATCTCAATCACGTGTCTGAGGACAGAGACACATCGTACATGTACGAAACGAATACATACACACACACATATACATATATCACACATATATAGGTATTTGCTGAATATATATATATATATATATATATATATATATATATGCATGTAGTATGTATGTATGTATGATGAATGTATGTATATAATATATATATTATATATATATATACTATATATATATATACTAATATATATATACGTATATATATATATATATACGTATATATATATATACATACATATATTATAGTTTATATATATATATATTACGTATATTATTATATATATACATATATATATATATATACACATGTGGTACATATATATATATATATATATATGTAAGCTCGTATTATCTATGTATACTTGTGTATATATGTACATATATGAATATATATATGCGTATACATATATATATGTATATATGCATATATGTATACATATATATGTATATATACATACACACATACACATATATATACGCACAAAATAGTCAACATCTATTATAACCAGATATGAAAAGACAAAAAATATAATAAAACATTATAAAATATAAAGTTAAAATTAAAAAATAAAACAAAATTAAATAGATTTCGCTC
>NC_043002.1:106302064-106309564 GCF_006345805.1 Octopus sinensis
TAGGCGTAGACATGGTTGTGTAGTCCAGAAGCTCGCTTTACAACCAAGTGGTTTCAGGTACAGTCCCGTTGTACGGCACCTTGTATTATAGCGTGGGGCCGACTAATGCCTTGTGGGTGAATTTGGTAAAACTGCATATATATATATGTGCGTGTGTGTATCACATGAAATAGTTTTTGTGTTTGTCCCCAGCAAGTCACTAGACAACTTAACAGTTCGGCAAAAGTGGTCGATAGAATAAGTAAAAAATGTTTTTAATGCGCCCTTTTAAAGCCTAGCCAGGCTCATGGGCCCAGTTTCCCGGTTTCAATGGCGTATGTGTTCCCCAGCTGGACGGGACGCCAGTTCATCGCAGCGTTATTCATTTTTGCCAGCTGAGTGAACTGGAGCAACGTGAAATGAAGTGTTTTGCTCAAGGCCACAACGCGTTGCCCGGTCCAGGAATCGAAACTAGTCTTACGATCATGATGTTTACACCCTAACTACTAAGCCCCCCCCCCAGACTTTTAAAAATATGTACTGAAGTCGATTAGTTCAACAAAATACCTCCAATGACTGCCACAAGTAAAAATTAAAGATCAGTAAAGATTTTATATTCATACAAGTTGTACGTCTATCCTTGTTTATCACAGGAGGAGAAGGTTGGTTCTATAAAAACCCCGTGATAAATAAGTAATTTCAATGCACTTTGCAAATGGAACGAAGAGTAGATTCATTGACACTAAATTCGCGGCTCACAGCAGCGAAGTTTCTACCATCAAGTATTTTCTTGATTATTTCTACTTTTTACAGTAGAAAATACACTCTTTAACGTCGTTTGTTAGGGTCAGACACCTTTGTATTTTGTCTGTTCACTGATCCCATTCTGATGGATTCAAATACGTAAATCCGTATTAAAAAAAGCACAGACTTGCACAGTCATGTAAACATAAGCGATAGTAAGGGCATTCTGGATAGTTGAGTATTGTAGATGGTGCTTGGGGCATGTTTTGCGGTACAAATAGAATGTTTTGACCGATCACCAACCCCTATTAAAACTGGTGAATCTGTGTTAAGCGTAACAAGATTCAAAATAGATCGTACCGTGTTATCTTGGGTCAGTGATGAACGAATCAGTAAAAAACAAGGCTACATGTAGAAGCACTTAGTGAGTGACAGACCTAAGTTACATCTTGTTTATCACTCTCAAGTACTCCCTGGGTCCGTTAGTAGAGCCAGGCGTTCAGTCATGGCATCAACTGTATTAATCTCACCTTTCTGGAAGACCTTGACTCACAGACAGTAAGCCTTAATATCAACCCCATGAACTGCGCCTGTCTAGGTGAGCCTGAAAAATTCTTAGGAGCTGATTTCTCCCTGCATGGTTTATTTAAAAGATAAACCTTGATGGATACGGGGATTACATAGAAGTTCGAAACTTGTCAAGAGAAAGTATATTGTGAAATATCGAGAACAAAGTAAAAAACAGTAATAACGAAGCGAAAGAAAGTGAGAGATGAGAAGAGAGAGAGAGAGAAAGAGGGGGAAGAGAGAGAGAGAGTGTGTGTGTGTGTGTGTGTGTGTAAGGAAAGACAGAATAATTTTTTTTCTTTTCTCTTTTTGGCACTCCGTCGCTTACGACGACGAGGGTTCCATTTCATCCGATCAATGGAACAGCCTGCTTGTGAACTTAACGTGCAAGTGGCTGAGCACTCCACAGACACGTGTGCCCTTAACGTAGTTCTCGGGGATATTCAGCATGACACAGAGTGTGACAAGGCTGGCCCTTTGAAATACAGACACAACAGAAACAGGAAGAAAGATTGAGAGAAAGTTGTGGTGAAAGAGTACAGCAGGGATCACCACCATCCCCTGCCGGAGCCTCGTGGAGCTTTAGGTGTTTTCGCTCAATAAACACTCACAACGCCCGGTCTGGGAATCGAAACCGCGATCCTATGACCGCGAGTCCGCTGACCTAACCACTGGGCCATTGCGTCTCCACGACAGAATAATTAAAGATTTCGGATCGTAGCAATATATTCCAGAGCTCGATCTCACTTCACGGCACTTTGTACGAATGTCATCTACCATGATACCATCTTTGAGAACGAAACGGCGTTGACATTAACTGTAAAGGTTATCAGTGACCATTTCTGTTCTTGAACGAGAGAATTAATCGAAGCATCACGTAATAGCCAAGGCCTTTCGTTCAGTACACTGTTGCAAGCATTCGGCCGAGCTTTCCGGTAATCCTGAGGCGCTGCTTCTTCAGTGTTAATAAGCCATGAGAGTGGTGAGTGTTTCCTCTCTCCACAAATAATGTCAACGACGCCGCCAGTCCTCATTTGCATAAACTATACAGAGTGTGCGGGGGAGAGTAAGAGTGAGAGAGAAAGAAAGAACGAGTGACTTACTCCATTTTGGTTCCTGTCCAGCTGATTCATTTTCCATTTGACCACATTGTCAGGCTTTACAGTGGTCAGTGTTATTTCCGGCGCCGTGTGACTGCAAGTTGAACAAGATAAGCTTGATGACATAGAGATTATAACACACACACACATACACATAGTAGCCACTCAGTGGCTACTACTAACTCGCAGGCCCCACAGACAGATAGGATGCGATTGAAGCCGAGAATTTGAGTTTACCGAGACAATATTCACATATCGCCCGAGGAAGCATAACTAAATCCCTTAATACAGAGAAACGGTTACATGACCAAATGCCTGCAAGCCTAGAGAACTACATCGCGTGGAAACAATTGTAGTGATTGCAAATAAATGTCCAACCGTACTCCTTCTTGTTGACTCCAACTAATTCAATTATCTATTCACACACTACAGAAGCTCAAACGCAAATCTGGCGGAAGGTATAATAATACCGGTGATAGCAGCGGGTGATATCTGAAGGTGGATGGGTTTTATACTGTACTCTACTACGTTCTTAACGGAATATAACATAGCTAGCTCCCCCACTCTCTCTTACTATATTTGTTCCACGTCCTCGCGTTGTTGTGTTTTTTTTTGTGCTTTCTTGTTTGGATTAACTTTATATATATATATATATATATATATACATACACACACACACACACACACACACACACACACACACACACATATATATATATACAATGTAGAGAGTCCTATCGCAAGGCGATGGATGCGCTCCGCGATTTCCTGCCGAACGGCCTCCACAGATGCGGTGTTTATAGCGATCAAATGTTTGTGCTGTACATTAACACACTGCCGCCATCAAATCGACAATGCATGGAGAGGTACCCCGGTGTGCTGCAGGTTCAAATGTCGAAGTGGTCGCAGAGCAAAGTGAAGTGAGAAAACACAGCGCACTGCCTGTTCCGGGAATCGAATCCGTTTTTAGCGATCGTGAGTCAGCATCCTAACCACTGGATCACGTGCTTTCTCTAGCATATAGACCTTCTCTCTCTCTCTCTCTCTATCTCTATATATATATATATTATATATATATATATAAACAATATATGCATTGTGTATAAAATTAACACATATACACTTATGTGTATGTATATATATATATATATATATATATAATATTAACATATATATACATTCATATATATATATAATACATACATATATATATACATATATATATATACATACATATATATACATAATATATATATACAACATATATATATATACATATAATATACATACATATATATCATATATATATATACATATATATATATATACATACATATATATACACATACATATATATATATATATATACATACTACATATATACATACATACATATATATGTATGTATGTATGTATGTATGTATGTATGTATGTATGTATGTATGTATGTATGTATGTATAAATATACATATTTTCTTTGAGACTGGATCTCGACGGAAAAAGTCGAAAGCTGCTCATGAAACTCGAACCCACATTTCCTGTAGACATGACAGACGTTCTACCTTTGTACCAAAGCAATCCTTGAAATCTTTCTCTCCATTTAGAAACTTTATTTTTATGAGCGAGAACTGTATGTTGTTGATTTCATAACAATTTGCAAACTTTCGATGTCACCAATGTGTGTGTGTGTGTGTGTGTGTGTGTGTGGTGTGTGTTTGGGTTTGTCCCCACCATCGCTTGAAAACAGGTGTAGGTTTGTTTACGTCCCTGCAACTTAGTGGTTCGGTAAAGTAAACCGATAGAATAAGTAACAAGCTTAACAAGAAAAAGAAAAGGTGCTGGAGTCGATTTGTTCGACTAAACCATTCAACACAGTTATCCAGCATGGCTGCAGTCCAATGACTGAAACAAGTACAAAGTAAAAAATGAAGATACATGCTTATGCGTGTATGAATGTGTGTGTGTGTAAGTGTGTGTGTGCGTGCGCGCGCGTGTGTGTGTAAGTGTGTGTACACCAGATGTCAACAGAAACAGGATACAATGATTTAGGAAATATTTTCTCTAAAGAACTCATACTTTTCATAATAATTCTCCAAGATTATCCACACCCAATTCAGTGCTACAATTACCCCTAACTCAGACACACCACTGAACCTCCACTACACTATCACCACATTTAACTACAATGCACTCAATAGCCACATATCGCCTACTGCTATCCCCACCGCCACTACCACCACCACCACCACCACCACCACCACCATCGCAGTCACTACAACATACCCCGCTGCCACTTCCAGCAATGCTACCACACTATTTATATCGCTAGAAACCCACCACCACCACCAACAGTAGCAACAACAACATCATGAGTGATTTATTGCCTCATTGGTTCAACTTAGCTGTGATTACCCACTTGAAACTCTTAGAAATAATACTTCCCAACTGGAGGTAAATAAATTTACACACACATACCTAGACACACAAACACATTCGCACACATAAACATACATACATACACACATATACATGTGCATGTATATATATATAAAAATATATGTGTATGTATGTATTGTATATCTATATATTATATAATTACTCTCACAAAGACACGTATGTATATGTGTACATATTTATGTATGTATGTAATATCATATAGCTCGTTATAGATAAAATGTTAAACAGTAAATTCATGTTTCTGCTAAAACCCAAACAATCATCAGATAATAAAAACAAAGGTTTTCTCGTTGGTGTTTATTTTCGTTCAGATATTGTGTATGAAGAAACTTCCAGTTTTCTATGTTGGGCTAAAGATGATGTAAAGGGCATAACTCATATAAATACAAGTAAACCGGGATATTTCTGCGAAAAACATAAACAATTCCATATATTACTCGAATACAAGACTGAGATATTTATCAAATGTCACCACTTTGAAAAGTACCTTCTAAAATATTAAAGTTTATAAAGTTACCGGATTAAATAGACCGTTTCTAACTTAACGCTTCATCTCTGCATTTTATAACTTCACGACCTCTACGGTTATACTTAACAATAAAGACATTACTTTCTGGTTAGATAGAATACACCGTGATGAATAGAATCCGGTATTTGTTTTGACACTCTGTGTTCTGAGTTCAAATCCTACGAAGGTCGACTTTACCTTTCATCCATTCCACGGTGAAAAAAATGTACTAATCCAGGGCAGTGGATTTTAGAGAACTGTTATAGGATCGGACAAATTGTCTTCTGCTATGACACTGAAACCAAGCTATATCGACATAAACCAGCAGCCTTCCTTTCAGATAAATCATTGGTGGCATGTTGTGGGGAGATCTGCATAGATTAAGATCTTACTCAGGCCTGCACGGACATGAGGAGGAGATGCTTGGTCAACATTGGTCGACGGAAGCCCTCCGTGAAATCATTAACTTTTACATTTATTTATTGATTGACTTCTCCGATTTCATTGTAATCTTTTCAACTCTTTATTCATCACAGTTTTTTTATATATATATTTTTCTATTTTTTTATATTTTATTTTTTTTGTTAGTTATTATTTTTTTGCTTTCATATATTTTTACTTTCTTTTATTCTTTCCAACCTACAGGGGTAAATAACTAACGCAAGTAGTTGTATTCATCACATTTTTGTCCCAGAATGCAAAACCGGAAGCTGCTCTACACAAAGTCCGTTCAAAAGAGAAAACGGTTATATTTACTGCTTGTTAAGTATTTAGTATAAGTATATGAAATTTGAATTACCGATATTTTCTCTCTCCTCTCTCTCTCTCTCTCTCTCTCTCTCTCTCTCTCTACCTCATAACGCTTCGAACTTTACTTGGACTATTCTAACTGGATTCTCTGCCTGGACTTTCTACTCTCCTACCCATGGATTACACTGGTCTCTTCCTTTGATGAGAAATCATTACAATACACCACGACGTTTGAACTTTTTGAACTTTTCTAAACTTTTTTGTACTTTCTGCTTTTTCCTATTGTCGTTTCTCTCAATCCGCAATTGTTACCTTGCCTCTCTCTCCCGCTCTTTTGTCTTCTCTTCTCCCTTTCTTCCCCTTTCCCTTTGTTTATCTCCCCTTCTTCCTAGTTCTCCTGTGTGACCCCTCTGTCCGGCAGTCGCCATGATAGATCGCTAGCCACTAAATCGTTTTTATTTTCTCTCCTTGTTTATTTCTGTATTCCTTTCTGTCGAAGAGCGTTGGCTCGAAACGTAAAAGACTTTCTCACTTCCCGAGCGTTAAACTAATACATCTGTTTGTTGTTTACACACCCGTCTTCGGCTTTTGTATTTTTTGTAAATTCTCACTATATATATATATATATATATATAAATTCTCACTATATGTATACACACACACACATTTATATGTATGTATATATATGCACACAAGCGTACCTATATTGTGTCAAATATCCATAGATAAATGCATGGATCTCTGCTAATAATACTCACCCATGGTCGGTATTGTTCGACTCCGCTTTCATTTCAGATCGCATTTCACCCATCAAATCAACCAAGAATCTTCTTTTCTGCGATCGCGGACAGCCTACATTCAGAGAAAAGTATTATAGTAAGTGAAGGTCGAAGAAGTCGAGCAAACATACATACATAAAAAAAAACAGTCTGCTCGTGAAATGAACGTGCATTTGTTGAGCACTCCACAGATACGCGTACATTCAACGTAGTTTCAAAAAAGACCGTCGCACCCCAAGGGGGTCAAGACTATATTGAGGGCTTGCAGTTGGCAGGTGGATGTCTCCGGGATCGTTCGACAGGATGCCCGTGTGTGACACAATGTGGCAAGGCTGGCCCCTTTGAATTACAGGTACAACTCATTCATGCCAGCTGAGTAGAATGGAGCACTGAAATAAAGTGTCTTGCTTAAGGACACAACGCGGCGCCGAGTATTGCACTCACGACCTAACGATTGAGAGCCGAATAGCCTAATTACAAAGCCACGCACCTTCACATACATACATACATACATACTTCCATACATACATACATACAGTCAGAGACAAGACATCACGCATGAGATTAGCAGCTGTCCTAAAATGTCGCCACGGTACGACCTCCCTTCGCGGCACGA